>NC_087169.1:562500-580000 GCF_035594125.1 Scylla paramamosain
TTACCTTATGTTTTTATTTATTTATTTATTTATTTTTTACTTTTCTATTATGTGTTCTTCTTTTCGTTGTTCTATCATTTCGCGTCTACATCTTTTCAGTCTTTCAAATTTATTCCTTCCATTTCGTGTTTTTTTTTTTTTTGTCTCAGATTTACTCTTAAATTTCTTCAATTATTTTTCCTTACACATTTCTGTTTTCATTATTTTCAATACTCTATTTACATTTTTTTTTATTATTATATCGTTTTATGAGCAATCATCTTTCTTCCTCATTTACTTTGTATTGCACCTCTTTTATTTCTCTTTCTCTTCTCTGGCTATGCAATTTTCCTATTTCATTAATTTCATCCTATTATATTTGTTTTTCACTATGACTATTTTCTAGAATCTCTTCATAATTTCTTTCTTCATATAATTTATCACGCATTTTGTCTATTTCACTCATTCCGGAAATATTTCTCCTTCTCCTTCTCCTTCATCTTCATTTGTCATTCTCTTTTCACAGTAGTTTTCCACTTTCCCTTATATTCATTAATTCGACAGATATTCCTTCATCTCTCTCTCTCTCTCTCTCTCTCTCTCTCTCTCTCTCTCTCTCTCTCTCTCTCTCTCTCTCTCTCTCTCTCTCTCTCTCTCTCTCTCTCTCTCATCTTCCCATGCCTTCAATATTATTTTATCAGTACACTCTTTCTTTCCTATATTTCATGTTCATCCATTCACTCTCTATTCCTCCATTCCACAAGTATTCCATCTTCTTCACTCTCTTCTTCTTTCCATTCATTCTTCATCATCTTCCCTTGTTCTTTGGACCATGCAATATTTAATTCTTAAATTTATCATCATCTTCTCTCCCTCTATTGCGTAATTTTACAAATATCCTATCTCCTTTTTCATCTTCCTTCTCTTCTCTTCATCATTTCCTTCCCTTCTTCCTCTTTTCCCTTGGCTACGCTCTCTTTCCTTCTTAAATTTCGAATATTCATCTTTCCTTTCTGCTCCTTCCTTTCAAAGGTATTCCTCATTGTTCTTCATTTTCCACGTCTTTTACTTCCTCCCTTTTTCTCTTTTTCTCCTTTTTCTGTTCTCTTCAATATGCATTTTATTTTCATTCTTAAATTTGGTACCATCTCTCATTCTATTCTTTCATTCCATATTTACTGTTTTTTTTTTTTTTATCTTTCGTCTCTTCTTCTGTTCCATTCCATTTTATCTATTTTCTTACCCATGTACTTTTCCTTGTTTTTTTTTTTTTTTATTTGGTATCTTTAAATTTCCCCTCTATTCGCTTATTTCAGAAATATTTCATCTTTTTTTACATATTCTCTTATCTTCATTCATTTTTTTTTAATACTTTTGCTTTCCTTCTTATTTTCTCTTGGACATGCACTCTTCTTCTTTTTCTCTTTCTCCCTCCTCTTCTTGTTCTCGTTAGTGTTCTTGTTTCCCTTCGTTTCTCTTGGATGTGCTCGCTTTTTCTTCTTCTTTATCCCCCTCCTTCTCTTCTTGTTATTGTTCTGTTGTTCCTTTGGCCAAGCACTCTTGCCTTCTTTAACCCAGTAAGCTAATGCGGTGTTACTAAGACTGAGTTCCACTTTAATATTTTATAATATTTTTTCTTTTTTTTTTGTACCCGTACGAGGGGCAATTTTAGCGTGACTATACCCGTTTATTGTCCTTTATTGCATACTACTTCACTTTCGCTCTAATTCCATTGCCCACGTTGATTTGATGTTTGTTGTTAATGCAGAGCGCGCGTAAATTTAAAGGGAGGCAATAACGTCCTTCACCACACGTTATGTACTCCCCTCCCCCCCTCTCTCTCTCTCTCTCTCTCTCTCTCTCTCTCTCTCTCTCTCTCTCTCTCTCTCTCTCTCTCTCTCTCTCTCTCTCTGGCAACAATCCTGTGCTACTTGGTGTCATAAAGTTCCGTGCAGCGCTCAAAGCAAAACTGGCAAATAAAGGAATACATACAGATAAACAAGTGCAAGTAATTCCACATACAAAAACAAGACAAAAGAGAAGAAAATAGAAGAAAACGAAATACATTGAAATCTTACACATATCTAGTCTTAATTAGTCACAGAAGTGAAAATAATGATTAAAAAAAAAATATCTCTACAAATACAAAAGAGCAAATAAACAAGTGCCTGTAGCTCCACACAGACGCATGACACAACACATCCAAATTCAACATTTCGTGGGAATTCCCGCTCACCTGTGAAGAAAATGAGTGAAAATAAAAATATACATGTAGAAATAAAAAGAATGAATAAATAAATGCATACATAAAATTTTACACTCCAATGCACAATAAAATAAAGCCAGCTTCCCCACATTTCGTCTAAATGTAACATTTAAATTCTTCACTGAACTAAACTGGAAAAAAACAGAGAAGTTTTATTTCGCAACAATAAAACAAAATAAACAAATACATACTACTCAACACCAATACTTAACAATATATTAGGTTCAAGTTTTTAATATTTAGTCAAAATGTAGCGCTTAAAATATTACCTAAATTACATACATAAACTATTTTCTTTAAACAACAGAGAGAGAGAGAGAGAGAGAGAGAGAGAGAGAGAGAGAGAGAGAGAGAGAGAGAGAGAGAGAGAGAGAGAGAGAGAGAGAGAGAGAAATATGGATAAATAAAGAAACAAAAATCATCAATATTAATAAAAAATACAACTGCAATAATAATAATAATAATAATAATAATAATAATAATAATAATAATAATAATAATAACAATAATAATAATAATAATAATAATGAAGGAGTATGGAGTTGAGTTTATTCACGACCGGTTTCACCTACATCTTTTTCAGGGGAACTGGCTTTGTTCCGGTCCAGAGCCTCCTTGTACTGGCATGGTGGCAACTCACGGTGCGCCGCTGAACCCACTATGCCAATATAAGGAGGCTCTGGACCGGAGCAAACCCAACTGAACAAAAGATAATAATAATAATAATAATAATAATAATAATAATAATAATAATAATAACAACAATAACAATAAAAATAATAATAACATCCCATTTCCAATTCTTCATCTAAATCCAAAGCCTAAAATAGATACTCAACTCATACTCATACTCAACCTTAGTGAAAACTATGAAAAAAAATATATATATAAGCAAAATAAATAAATAAATAAATAAATAAATAAATAAATAAATAAGTAAATAAATAAACCCGCAGAGTTCAAAACTTAACAGTATCGCATTCCAAATTTGCTGTGAACAGAGAGCATAAGTCTTCGCGGCACTGTAATGAAAAGAAAAACGCTTCTTATACAAACAAACTAACTAAACAAACGCAAATAATTGAGAGTGAAGCAGAAAAAGAACAAGACATTTCACACTGTTTAAATGCAACACATACATTTCCACTAAATTGTAAAGTAACATTAAGTTCTAAAGTAAATAAACATAAAAATGTATACTAGGCGAAAAAAAAGCTTAAAAAAACATCGAAAAAAAAAATCTGCCTTATAACTTAGTGTGAAATGAAAATAAAAAGTTAGGTTTGTTGGTGCGTGGTAGTGGGAGACACATGTCTTTTCTTGACATTAATCAAAAGTTCATACCATTTTTGAAAGCTCTGGAAGTTTTCTTCCTCTTAATCCAAAGTTCATACCATTATTTCCTTATTAACGTAAGAGAAAAGTATTAATCCCTCTTTCTCTCCTGTGACCCTGACCTCACCTGCCCACCAGCTCACCTGAAAGGGGAACCTTTAATTTCTTTATTTTCAGTGTATTCATGCGAGAACAAAGAAGTATTTCGCAGAGAATAGACGAAAACAGTAGATCATTTTCTTTCTCTCCTGAACTCAGAAACCCACTCCTTTCATGCGTTTGTTGACCAAGACACACTACCTAGCCTTATTATTTTGGTATGCATAAGAAAAAAAAAATTTTCCCAGAAAATGCTTAAAAGACATTTTCTCCACTTCTGAACTGTACAACACACTCACGCCACTGAACAAAAAACCTTAAACAAGAAGAAAAAAACAATTTCATATGAGGTGGATGAAAACAACAATTAAGTTTCCTTCACCCGTGTTTTTGCCAAAGCCACACCACCTCACCTCACCGATTATTTTCACATAAACGAGAGAGCGAAAGCCTTCATCACCCCAGACTGTGAAAAAAGCAACAGATTACTTCTCCGCACTCCTGACCCCCGGGATCCACCCATGCCTTTGGTCAATAAACACTGCCTTCCTGACATTATTGTTATTTGCACGTGAGCAAAACCTACATACTCACATAATGGATAAGAGGAAATAATATTGCCTTTTCTTCACTGGAACGCTGGAATCCACTCGTCTCATTCAATGATATCTTACTTGATAAAATATTTTTACTTATACTAAACAAAAAAGAAAATCACCTTGGACAAAATATAAATTTAGCAACATAGCTTTTCTTCATTCGACCTCAGAAACTCACTCACACTTTTTGCCTCACCTCGTCGTCAGCAATTACTTCCTCTAAGAGAAAATACAAACTGATAACAGGAAATCAAATCTATACTTCGGTCTAACTAACGTGGAAAAGGCAACATACATTCCCTTCATCTTTGACATCCTGAATACACGTGTCTGATAAGCCAACAAACATCGCTTCATTCCGACTCGAGTAACCTATTTACCCTCCCGTAACACACTGGATAAACTATGCATTATTATTTTTGCAGCGACAAACAACATATTTCCACCTACAAGAGTGCACCACAAGCTTCATTCACCGTCGAGTATGAAACAAAGGAGAAATAATGCTGCCCCCCTTCCCTCCAGGCTGCTACAAAACATCATCATCCCTCAGACAGGCGTAACGCGACCCGCACTTTATATAAGGAACAATACTATGACCTTTCCCTCTCCAGGATCAAAAGGTTACCCTGTAGAAGATAGAAGTACACGAGGAGGGCACCACATCTAATCCTTCACTTCTACATTTCTACGTACAAAATATCACCAGTAATTAATACAAAACTAAGCACCGACCCTCACTTTGTAAGGAACAACATAATCCTTTCCCTCTTCAAGATCAAAACGATCAACCATAGAAGTAAACGAGGAAGGTACTCCATCATTGCCCTCACCTAAATTTCAATGTACAAAATATTAATAATGCAAGACTAAACACGTCATCAATTTAAACTGTGTTTCAGTATATGACCTGTGATCCTTCCATCCCTTTATTAATAAATATTTCCCTTAAGCAAAATGAACACGACTAGCAGACACACACTAACCATACACACTTAATTATATATATATATATATATATATATATATATATATATATATATATATATATATATATATATATATATATATATATATATATATATATATATATATATATATATATATATATATATATATATATATATATATATATATATATCATGGATACACAGAAAAAGAATAAAAAGTTGATACTTTTCTTCCCAGAATACAAGACCACTTAAGAGACCAGTAGGAGGTGAGTCAAACGTTGTAAGTGATTGCAGGAGAATTAGTCAAAAAAGCAAAATGTGTGAAACAAGCAGCAACAATATGTGACTTATAAAATCCCTATGAGAAAATAAATAAAATAATTTGCCTTGATACACGTGGCAGGTACAAACACATCTCACATCATCTTCAGACAAACTATAATCCCACACACACTCACTCACTTCACACAGGCACCTGTACAATGACTTATTCTCACCCTCCAAAACACTGAAAATTATTAAATTTATTCCTCAAACTAGAATAATTTCTCTGAGCGTTATGAAATTGTCAGGTACAAGTTTCGAAACATACCTCTTAGTAATCAAATATTTCAAATATTTTAGTGTTTGCACTTTAATTTCCGTTCGGTAATAGCGTCTAGAGCTACTCAGGTGACGAAACAATTACTGTCGTGCCGTCATTTAATGGTCAAATGGTCGAAGTTCAACCAATAAATACAGTAATATATATTACAAAAAAAAAAAAAGATCTTGGAATTACATAGGAAACACAAACATATCCTAGAATACATGTTGGTAGTATTCTATACCGAGGGAATCTGCTGCCTACGTAACACTACAGGAGGAGGCAGTAGACACCTGCCGAAACGATAATTACTCCCAGTGATGTCTGAAGCTCTGTGATCTTATCAATAACCCAGCTGTGACCTCACTGAACGTTTCCCTTTGTGTCTCACAACACGGGGGCGGTCACAGCCTGCCCTCTAAAGACAACTTTCTTCCTTCACACAAAACTATATGCACACACACCCTTCACTCAAAGTTCTAAAGTAATATGGCGACTCCTACACCAGCCTCGGAGTCTGCATCTGGGGAAGGGACCACAAATGTCCCGAGGTCGGATTGCTCTTCTGGTATCGAAATTAAGTGTCTTGACATACCCCTCAACATTTTCTTCATTAACTTCTGCAACATACCCGGCCTTACATCTAATTTTCAATATATAGTACATCACCTCTCCTCTACTAAACCACATCTTTTCATCAATGAAACACAGGAGTCTGAGGCAACTGATGGTAACAAATTTTGTTCCCCTCCTACTTTCTCTATCCTCATTTTCGATCCAAAGCTGGAAGTTGCGTTTATGTGCGCAACGACTTAACCTTTTCTCGTGCCCACACTCTTGAATCTTCCGAGCTTTCCACCATCTACATCTACAGAGTCACTCTCAAACTAAATTTACCTGTGCTGTATACTTCTCACCTAACTCCTCTGACTATGAGAAATTTTTTGACCACTTATCTTCCAAAGTGGAGCACATTCTGACTCTTCCCTTTTGCGGAGATCTCCATTCTTGGAGACTTCAATGTTCACCACCAGCTTTGGCTTTCATCTCATTTCACTGACCATCCTGGTGAACTAGTCTTCAACTCTGCTATCCTCCACGACCTAGAACAACTAGTGCAACACCCTACTCGTTTTCCTGACCGTCTTAGGAATACGTCCAACATTCTTGATTTCTTTCCTAACCTTTAATCCTGCTTATGCTGTCACCCTTTCTCCTCCGTTGGGCTCCTCCGATCACAATCTCATATCTGTATCTTGTCCTATCGCTCCAGTCCCTTCTCAGGATCCCCAAAGGCGGAGATGCCTCAAACGTTTTCCATCTGCTAGTTGGGGGGACCTGAGGAGGTATTTTTCTGATTTTCCTTCCGTGTCAGAGACCCGTCTCTGTGTGCTGAACACATAACAGAGGTAATAGTGTCTGACTTGGAGGCGTACATTCCTCACTCTTTCTCTCGACCTAAACTTTTCAAGCCCTGGTTTAACACAGCCTGTTTCCATGCTATACATGATGAAGAGGTAGCCCACAAAAGATATTTGAGCCTTCCATCACCTGAATTTCATGCGCTTTATATTTCTGCCCGGAATCGTACTAAGTCTTTTCTCTAACTAGCCAAAAACTCCTTCATTAATAGAAAGTGTCAAAATCTTTCAAGATCTAACTCCCCTCGTGACTTCTGGCACCTAACAAAAAACATTTCCAATAAATTTGTATCTTCATCTTTCCCTCCTTTACTTCAGCCTGATGGCACCACTGCCATTTCACCTGTTTCTAAAGCTGAACTCTTCGCTCAAACCTTTGCTAAAAATCTACCTCGGATGATTCAGGGCTTGTTCCTCCCTCTCCTCCACCCTCTGACTACTTTATGCCACCCATTAAAATCTTTTCCCCTAAGTGTTTTTTTTTTTTTTTTGTGACCTCATGACCTTTCGTTCGTGAGCCGCGGCTTTTCGTGCTTTCATCAACTTCCCTGTGTGGCGTGTTTATCTGTATGTCTTTAGAAAAATTATTGTACCATATTATTTTTTATAATTAATATTTATCATTATCATATCGCTCCGGTATGTAGATAAAGAAAATTATTGTTATTATTATTAGAATGATCTTCCAAATACAGAACGCGTTGCATTCCATTATAAATGTTCAATGACTGATTTTTAGTTTTATAAAAGTTTTATGAATATAAAATATCCTGCATCTTGCTGTTTTCTTTTTGTCATTTGTTATCTTTGTCATTCTTTGTGTGTGTGTGTGTGTGTGTGTGTGTGTGTGTGTGTGTGTGTGTGTGTGTGTGTGTGTGTGTGTGTGTGTGTGTGTGTGTGTGCGCGCGCGCGCATGTGTAACTGATACAGACTGAAGTTATATCAACAAACAGAAATACAGACAGACAAACAAAGTAAATAAATAAAAACACACAAAACAAAAAGTGGGAAACGAAAATTAAAATAGCAGAGAGAGAGAGAGAGAGAGAGAGAGAGAGAGAGAGAGAGAGAGAGAGAGAGAGAGAGAGAGAGAGAGAGAGAGAGAGAGAAAGAGAATTCCCACACTCGTCAATAGCAAAGTTAACATTCCAACATCATTTGTCATGTCCGGAAACTGTTTTTTTTTTTAGGAGCGGTAGGATGGCATGAGGGAGGAGAATTGCAGGGGGGGAGTCATCAGGGGGGAGGGAGGCATCAAGGGGGAGTATTCTGACTTTTGTCACTCACTTCCCCGTTGGCGATCAGTTGGATTTGGTGATGGGCGATATGAAGGGCTATACTTTCAATCCTCTCTCTCTCTCTCTCTCTCTCTCTCTCTCTCTCTCTGAACATTGCAACCCATCGCTTCCACCTATCTTTTCTGTTTCAGTCTTCAGCCTTGGAGCGTGACAATACAGTCATTTCAGCCTTACGATTTCCCGAGTAAGAACGGTAAACAAAATTGGGGAACAAAGCTGAAGGTGAAAGAGATAATTTAGCTATTCATGGAAGTTGGCCTGACTTTATCTAAGGACAGACGAACATACGTACTAAACATGCAAACACACACACACACACACACATAAAGGACACGAAAATGGATCTCCTAATTTTGGATACTATAATAATAACCATTTCTAAGATCAATATAAAAAAAAGGTTATTATGATACCAGAACGTATATTTGTTAGTGTTTGCTTAGCGGTCCATTTTTTTTTTTTTCTTTTCTCGTTTATGTACATATTTTCATTCTTCGGTTTCTTTCGTATGCTTTTCTTCATCAGTATTTTTTTTTTTTTTTGTGTGTGTGTGTGTGTGTGTGTATTTGTGTTTAATGATCTAAGTTTTCTTTGCTTGCTTCGATCTATCGCTTTAATCATTCACTTTTATTTTTTATTGTTCACTTTGATCTCATACGTTTTGTTCCTCTATCTGCTTGTTTCTCTTGGCTTTCCATAAGTTTATCTTTTATTTATCATTTGCTTGTTCGCATATATCTTCTTCAGACTTTAACTTATCCACCCGTCTAATTCTGCCTGTTTGCACTCACACAAGTATTGCTCCATCTATTGTTCCTTTTCGGCCTCAATCTCTGTCGTCTCTGTATTCATTCACTTTAGGTTTAATTGTTCTTATGTTACGTGATATATATATATATATATATATATATATATATATATATATATATATATATATATATATATATATATATATATATATATATATATATATATATATATATATATATATATATATATATATATATATATATATATATATATATATATATATATATATATATGTTCCGGTGTGGTTTTGAATTATCAATTACCACTGGACACTGTTCATTAGTTTCTTACCTTTATATAATAGGTAAAGTCACTCTTGGTGAGTTTCTGTGGTTTTCAGGTGAATGTCAAAGGTGAACGTATAAAAATAGGTATATTTAGATATATGTACAGAGTTCTGGAGAAGGGTGTGGCGCGTACGGGACAACGGATGTCCTCTGCGTGGTACAGCGTTACACCCTGGCAAGAGACTGCCGGAGCCGGCACAAGGGACGCTTAGCGCCTTCAAAAAGTGCTGACATTAGAAATAGGGGCGGGTTGACCGCACTCACAGTACATGAATATATTCATAATTATTACTCTCTAATTACATAAATAAGGCAAGGGAAAAGCTACTTATAGCTAAGAGTAATACATGCCAAAATACATTAGGGAGAGATTAACTATGGAGAATACTTAGATACTGTAATGTAGGTGCTACCGATCACTTATCGATGGCAATAAAAGGAGTATGGAAAGTTCCATGGTGTGTGTGTGACGTAGGGTGGCGTGATCATATCCGCCCCACCCTTATGCGCCAACACCCACTATTTGCACTTATGCATATATGTATACATACACTTATATTGCTAATCAAGCAAGGCATTATAAATACAATACACATTATTATTAATTATGTGACACCGTTACATCGCTCGGTCACCTACTTGACGCGTCCTCGCGAATACAGTGTACCTAACCATGTTATGTGTATGAAACTCCTTCATTAAGACGTTTACGTCTACTATCAAGATATATATACAAATTTAAGGCTTTCCTAACACACGCATATAAGAATATTAACAAAAACATTAAAATAAGGCAAGGTGTCAGGATACTTGGATAGAGAATCCCAGGTTTCAGATATACTGGCAAGGATGTCTCTAGAGCCTCTGAAAACTCTTCTGTGTTTGAGAAGGAAAGAGTGGATAAGGAGTTTGTTATAAAAGAAATCCTTGACTTTGTCAAATTCTCCAGGGAAGTAACAGGGAAAACTCTATATGAAAGGTCTGTCGTAAAAGCTAAATTAATCCTAGAAGGGTAAGTGGTTAGTTTACTAGAACGTACATGACAAGCATCTTGTACTGCATAATGTCCTATAACCTCCTCATAGGTGGTCCCTTCTGGGCAAGTCACTGAGACGTAAAAGTTTTCTGTGAAATAAAAGTAATGATATCCATGAAAATTGCAATGGAAAATAGGTTTTGAAACCACATGCTTGTATGGACAGAGTGTTAGAGCTGCTGACGCCTCTGAACGTGTCAAGACGACTTCACAAATACCTTTTACTACAGGTAAGAAAGCAAATTGGATACTTGAACAATGGTACAAATGCAAGTATGAAGATTTACAACGTTTTAATTCAGTTAAATCTCCAATTGTATATAATGAAAAATCCTTGGCTATTAGCACTAAGGAAGGATTCATGTCCAGTGTCATCACAGAATTATTAACGGAAAATGGAAAAGGTTTAATCTCATAGGCCTCAAAATGATCCTGAGATTTAAAAGGTATGTTTACAATTATTGCATCTGTGGTCAAGGTAGCTTCCAGCAATGGATAGTAATACTGGATCATGTCCGCTGCATACACTGGTGTCAATTTGTAGGTTGACTGACCAATTTCTATTGTGTGAAGCAAATCCTCTACAGGAAATAGTAAAGTTGTTACCCTGCCATTGACAGCATCCACCATGTTGCGAATTATCGCTTCATTAATGGAGAGAACTGAACCCAAGGAAGCTTCAAATACATGCAAAGCTTGATCTATAACCACAACGTGATTTATCACATCTAAACTATGTAAGGCATTATCAAGCACAGTTGTTAAATCATTTGAATACTGTAATAACTCATTGAGATTAGTTTCTAATTTAACTATTTTATTGTGATGTAGGTTCAGGACCTTCTTATTAGTAGCTGCAACCGTTATTAGTTGATCATAATGTTTCCTTAAATCCTGTACATCCTCGTCCAAGGCGGTGCCAAAAAGATATTGAGACAGTTGTCCCAACCCATTTATGAGTCCTCTTTTGGTACGAGCGTGCACTGGATGAAGGTTGTAGTCATGCTGAGATTGGTTCAATTTCCCGTGTAAGAATTCTACCCTTGCTTTTAAAGCTTTGATTATGGTTTGTGAGAAAACTTGTGTCTGGCTATGCGTTTCATCAGCAAGTAAGGATTCCAGTTCCTGTAAGGAGTTATCCAAAGTTTCTGAGACAGCGTCGAGGTCCGAAGTTACGGAAAATAAGGTAGAAAAAGGATATCGAACCAGAAGAACATCTTCTATTAAGGTTACTTCCCCAAGATGTGTGGTGAGAGCCCCCGGTTTGACATGCAACGCAGTGGACGCTTGTAGCACTTGCAGCATGCTCAAGAAGGTAACCAGGAGGCCCAGTGCCATCTGTAAGTAATGCAGGCAATTAGCTGCGTGAGCGAAGGTTATACCTATGCGTCTTTATAGTATTAGTAGAATTAAGGTTTGTAACCTGATCAGTAGTACTCTCTGTTGATGACTGGAGCTGAGCGTTAGTCTTCACAAGCCGATCACTATGTACTATCTCAGCAGTGTTAAGAAGAGGGTCATGCACCTCAAATTTGTTACCATGTAACTGGCGGACAACCGAGCATGGACCACTAAATTTAGGGGAGAGTTTGGAGGTCCTGTCCGGATAACGAACTTTAACTGTGTCTCCAACCTGTATCGTGACAGGGGTCGCACGCTTGTGTTGTCTAGCCATCATTTCTGCCCTAGAAGCTTGTAGCCTACTTCGGACTTTAGCATGAATGTCCTTGAAAACATGCATATGTTGTTTAACATAGTCATCTACGTTGTATACTGGAGTTTGTGGACTTGCCAACAAATCATAAGGAAGATTTTTATCTTCACCATACAATATATAATGTGGGGATTTCCCAGTACTTTCACACATTGAACTGTTAATGCAGGCACCAACGTGTGGTAACCAGTCCTCCCAGTCATCATGGAGACTGTTTACAACTGGACGAAGAACCTCCAGGATTTTCCTGTTTGCTCTTTCTACTAGTCCGTTTGAAGAAGGATGGTAAGCCACAGTGTATGTGTGTTTAATGTTGTACTGTGTACATATTCCTTGTAGGATTTCATTGCGAAATTCAGATCCATTATCACTTAACAACACTCGTGGTGCTGAGTATGGACAAAACAACTTAGTTACTAGCGCATGCGCTACATATTTAGCAGATTTTTCCTTTAAAGGTGAGAGAACCACGAACCTTGAAAAATGGTCTACACACACAAGTAGATACTGCGAGCCATTTTGACTCTTGGGTAATTGAAGAAGATCAATGGAGACAATGTCCCAAGGTCGCTCAGGTAGTGGATATTCCAGTATTGGGGCTGGTCCTTTTACCGCACCCTTGTGCTTTGCACATGATATACACCTGGCAACATAATCTTCTATGTCAGTGCGCATGGTAGGCCAATAATAGCTTTTACGCGCTGCTTGTAGAGTTCGCTCTCTTCCCGGATGTCCCGCACTTGGCATGTCGTGCACTAAGATAAGTATGACATGGACTAAACTCTCAGGAATGATGTGTTGTTTACTAGACTCTCCCATTTGGGGATTATGTCGACACAGAACATTGTCTGGTGACATGAAAAATTGAGAGAATGGTATATGTAGACGTGGAAGATTATCTTCTTCGCCTGACTCCAGAGCATGTATGACCTTAGACCATATTTCATGCTCTCGCTGTGCTTTACTTAATTCCTTCAAGGTGAAGTTATTTACAGGGATCAAGTCACTGACAGCTCCCACAGGCACATTTCGTGAAAGTGCGTCAGCTACTACATTAGCACGACCTGGCAAGTACTTGACTACTGGAGCAAATTCCTGCATGGTACAGTACCATCTTGCCACTCGTCCAGTTAAATTTTTCCCTTTGAAAAGTTCAATTACGGGTGCATGATCCGTGTAGACTGTAATTGGATATCCAAGGATAATGTCCTTAAAATGTTTTAAAGCCCAAACTACAGCAAGTGTTTCTTGATGAGTGACAGAGTAATTAGACTCTGCTGGATTAAGCACACGACTTGCATATGCTATTACATAGTTTTTGCCTCTGGCATCTGTCTGCATCAGTACTGCTCCCAGTCCTAGAGAAGAAGCATCCGTGCAAATAATGAACGGCTCTGAATGCTCTGGGAAAGCAAGTACAGGTGCATTTGTTAATAGTGATTTTAATTCATTGAAACTTTGTTCATGAGCAGCCTCCCAATGGAAAGCAACATCCTTTTTAAGGAGTTTAGTAAGTGGGGATGCAATTGCCGCAAAATTCTTGATGAAAGGACGGTAATATCCCGCAAGACCTAGGAAAGATCTGACATTCTCCACCGATTTAGGTTGAGGAAACTTCTGTACAGCTATGACCTTTTCATCCACCGTGTGGATTCCTTCACCATCGACTACATGGCCAAGGAATTTTATTTTGGCTTTTAGAAATTCACATTTAGAAAGCTTTGCTTTAAGTCCAGCTTCTTCAAGCTTCTGGAGGACTAATTTTAAACTCTCCAGATGGGATTCTTGATCCTTACTAGCGATGATTATATCATCCAGGTATGCAAACACGGTTTTGCCAAGTAAACCCGTGAAAATACTGTTAATCATTCTCTGGAATGTTAAAGGAGCGGATTTTAATCCAAAAGGCATGCGTAACCATTCGTAATGGCCACTAGGCGTAATGAACGCCGTTATTTCCCGTGAAGTGGGGGCTAAGGGAACCTGCCAGTATCCTGACAACAGGTCTAAACTAGTGAAAATTTTGTTTCCACGACCTAAGGACATTAGAAGGTCGCTCAGGACAGGTAAAGGATAATGATCATCCACTGTGACATCATTGACCCGCCGGAAATCGATTACCGGCCTGAAAGATTTATCTTTCTTGGGAACCAAAAAGATTGGTGAATTCCAAGGAGAGCACGATTCTTGAATCACTCCCTTGTCAATCATGTCATGAATCATGTCATCTACAGTCGCCCTCTGACTATGAGGAAGACGATAAGCTGGTATATATACTGGCTTAGTGTTTGGTTTTAACCTAATGTGGTGTTCCGCTCGATCGGTCACACCTAAGGATTCTCCAGGTAGTGCCAGGACATTGCGATACTTCCCCATTAAGTCCAAGAGCGCGGGCCTCATTTCGGGGTAGTCCACAACATTGACAAACGAACATAGGGTTGGCGCCTGCCCCAGCTCGGTGTCAACAGCAGACTGACTCACCGAAGAGACGCAGGCTCCAGGCAGAATACTGGGTTCTGGTACCACTTTCTTGTCATAAACCAGGCACTTTCCAAGGAAAAGACCTTGTTTGATCCTTACAGAACTTCCAGTAGTGTTCACCACCAAAGCATCAGTGACATGACCCTTTCTAATTGTGGAAAGAGTCGATTCAACAGCCAATCGCCTAACATTACCTATACCTTCAAGACAGATGTCACTGCCTACAGGAGCTTCTGGAACACGAATTGTAATCCGTTTTGCCACACGAGCAGGAATGTCATAACTGGCATTGACAACTGCTTTTGCTTCCCTCCATGCTTCTGTTATATCCTTATCTCTCGTAGGAGACCGGACAGATGGAATCGTTTGAGGCTCCCCATTGGATCTTTGTCCCTTCCGTGATAAAGAACCGTTTCTGGGTTGCCTGGAAACCAAAGGTGCAGGATGTTTCATCCCTTCCAGATGTCGTCCGCAGTACATGACTGTATTTTGCTTTGGATAGATTACTATCTGGTGAGACTTCATGGCTCTTAGCCCTAATAAGCCGTCAGAAGGAAGTTTAAAGTTACTAACTACATAGAAATCAGTTTGAATAAGCTGAGTATGCTTAGATAGACTTATTGGTAAGGAAATTTTTCCTAAGATTTTCAGGGCTGACCCTGTGACACCAGAAAGATTCAAGTCACTTGGACGGAGTATCCATTTACCACCGCGTGAATTCCGTTTCAGAATCTTGTAAGATTCTTCAGAGATCACGTTTACTGTGGCTCCAGTGTCTACAGCCAAAGATAAGCGATGCTTACCTACCCTAGTTGGTAATGCCATTATGTCTGTTTGGTTGTTGGCAGCATTTATGGTTGAATACACTGACATGTCAGAAGAATCTGCTGCCTCAGCGTCTTGCGCATTTAGATGTTTTAGTCGGGTTTGTTTACTACTGTGCGCTGGTCTTCCCCCGACTGCCTTGTACTGTTCAGGTTAGCTCTGGCCTGTTTTTCAATTCTCATATTGATTATATCTTTACATTGCTCTGATGAGTGTTTACACTGGCCATGTATGAGGCAGTATTGGGTAGCGACGTCCCTGTAGGATCTTGTCCTACCAGTTTTCACTTGGGGCGATGCACCTGGTTTTGGTCTAACAGAGAGATTACCCCCTTTTGTTTTGTTCTCCAAGTCGGATTTATTTGCTGCCAATTTCTGGTCCTTTTGTTTCTTATAACATCTTTTTTCAACATGACCTATTTTATGGCAGTACGAACAGACATTTCCAGGCCTCGCCATGGCTGCCGCACAAGGTTGAGATTGGTCGTCATCCATGAGTGGAGCAACCAATGAGGTTTGAGTTTCCGGAGAGGCACCAGATAGCCCTCTTTTCTCCCGAATCAGGACTGCAAGGTCAGCTACTGTGTCTCCCGGTTTAAAGCGAAAATGACTTGCGGTTTTCTTCACTTCCCCATTCACCAATGATATGTAAAAGATGAATTCCAGAAGTCTTCTGAAATCTGTTTCTGTCATACTGTTTCCTTGGAACCAGTTGTTAAGTCGTAAGACATCCATGAAGTCCGTTACGAACTGGTGTGTAGGGATTAAGGCTTTCATTTCATGCAGAGAGTTAATTTCAGCTGCAAATCTAAGACCCACCTTGGAGGCTAGTACCATTAGGTCAGTTTGACTCTTACCCCCAAAAATGTTCAAGAAATTTTTCTTGAAATTTGCATAACTAGTCCCTATTTCAAGCGGACTAAAAGCGCTGGTATTCATCATGTGTGCTGCTTCTCCAGCCAATTTAGATCTGACGAAAGAGATCTTGTCTTCATCGGTGATAGTATTTGCTCTTGTCATAACATCCTCACACAAACGGATGAAATCATGAGCCCTTTCTTGCGGGTTTTCTCCGTGAAATGCTGATATTGTTTCAGGAATAGGAAGTACCTTAGGTGTAGTAGATGCATGCAAGGCATAAGGAGAGCCAGTAGAGGCTGAAGCAGAAGCATTAGGATTAGCCATGGTTGCTGCTGATAATGATGGGTATTTATTCCCTGATCTTGTAATCAACACGTTTCCGTCCTCATGAGGCACGGTATTTTCCACTGTAGTGGCTTTTGGTTCCGTTGATAGTGCTTCTGATGATCTAGTGTCACTATTATCCGCTTGGAAATGACACTCCAGTTCATAAATTTCAGCTAACTTTTCAGCTTTAGCCATAAATGTAGTATTATTACTATCTTAATTAGGTATTAATTACACACTTAAATTACGTTTCCATCGTCCAAAGGCGTTTCCACTCTTAAAGGATGAATGGTTAGTATTTTGAGAAGTGTGAAAATTTTAACAGAATTGAAGGTTTAGGGACAGAAATGGAATTATCCTAGTTATCCCTGAACACTTAAAAGAAAACGAGAGCGAGCGCTCCGTCCAGCAGAAAAAGAAAACGGTGTTTAAGAGGCAAACTAAATTATTTTAATTTCCACATAAGTAACATCACTGTGAAATAGGTAAGTTATACATGAACCCTAACAGTGTTTGCGTTACCACAAGTGTTTTATTTAATATTGGTGTGGTGTACCACTAAGTGTCTGTACTCACGACTGTAGCCGGAGAAATTCACACTTAAAAAAAAAAAATATATATATA
>NC_087169.1:585000-590000 GCF_035594125.1 Scylla paramamosain
AAAAAAAAACGTACATTTGGAGAAACAGAAACAGCAGAAGAGACAGAAAGACAAAGAAAACGGGGGTAAGCAGAACAATCACTCAGTCTGGAGATCTTGAAGGCATCCGCCATACTGATGATGCCCACAAAGGCGTGAAGCTGAAGCCTCCTGCCCGCGGTGTTTCGACTGTAGTGCTGGATGGCGTGCAGGAAGACTCTTGAAATTTTTCCTTTGATTATCTTCACTTAAATTTTCATAGGCAATTTTCATGTTTATAGAAACAAAAAGATTCGTTACTATGTTGTACTTTCTCTAACACACACACACACACACACACACACACACACACACACACACACACACACACACACACACACACACACACACACACACATAAACACACACACACACACACACACGATGGACGACCAGCTGACCTGGAAGCAGCATGTCACCAGCACCGTGAGATCAGCTACCTACAGGCTGTACATGCTGCGCAGACTCAGGTCGCTGGGGACGCCGACAGATGAGTTAAGGGGGGTGTACCTCACCTTCATCCTCCCCAAACTCATGTACGCCTCCCCAGCGTGGTCCTCCTCCCTCACACACACTCAACAGCTACAGCTAGAGAGTGTGCAGAAAAGGGCGTGCAGGGTCATCCTTGGCCCTGCATACACCACCTATGAAGAAGCCCTGACCACCCTGAGTCTGTCCAGAATATCCACCAGGCACCGAGAGGCTCTGGAGAAGTTTGGGAAGGGACTACTGCATCATCCGCGTCTCAGAGACATGCTGCCGCCCGACGCGCCTCGCCCTGTCCGTGCCACCAGACACCACAACAAAATAACGCCCCTGAAGGCGCCGCGCACGGACCGGTACAGACTCAGTGCGATTCCCACCATGGTGCGAGCCATCAATCAATAGTATTTCCCTCCTAGATTAGTATTACCGTTAGGATTAATGTTAAGTTTTTCCCCATCCCCTATGTACATTTTCAGTTTGTCAACTGCCTAAATAATAAACCGTTTATTATTATTATTATTATTACACACACACACACACACACACACACACACACACACACACACACAGAGGGCATCATGAGACACTGCATGACGTGGCGATGATGTGAAGTCCACACTGTGTAACAAGCAAGCAAGCAAGAAATGACTAGAAGATAAAATCAATTCATTTCAAATAACAAAGCTGCTCCAAAGATAGAGAAAAAATAATATAAATAATAATTGAATAGAAATATCAAATATACGAGTATGATAATATACATAATATATAATATTATATACATAATATATAATATTATATATATATATATATATATATATATATATATATATATATATATATATATATATATATATATATATATATATATATATATATATATATATATATATATATATATATATATAATATATATATATATAATATATATATATATATATATATATATATATATATATATATATATATATATATATATATATATATATATATATATATATATATATATATATATATATATATATATATATATATATATATATATATATATATATATATATATATATATATATATATATATATATATATATATATATATATATATATATATATATATATATATATATATATATATATATATATATATATATATATATATATATATATATATATATATATATATATATATATATATATATATATATATATATATATATATATATATATATATATATATATATATATATATATATATATATATATATATATATATATATATATAGAAAATCGTCTTTTGTTGTTATAATAATTCTTTCTTCTACCGCATATTTAAATTTCTCAACCTTATCTGCTCCCTTCTTCTTCTTCTTCTTCTTCTTCTTCTTCTTCTTCTTCTTCTTCTTCTTCTTCTTCTTCTTCTTCCTCCTCTTCCTCCTCCTCCTCCTCCTCCTCCTCCTCCTCCTCCTCCTCCTCCTTTTCCTCCTCCTTTTCCTCCTCCTTTTCCTTCTCGTTTTCCTCCTCCTTTTCCTCCTCCTCCTCCTCCTCCTCCTCCTTTTCTAATACAACCAGTGATGGTGTTGCTACCACCGCCACCACCACCTTTTTCCTTCTACTTCTCTCTGCCATCCCTTTGAACCTTCCAGTACAGATATGATTTTTTGTAGATTTTTCTATCCCTGCTGCGGCGGGAGAGAGTGCCGAGCTGCTGGTGACTTGAGCAAAGTCGAAAATGTGATGAAAAAATGTGTACCTGTGAACCTGCAGCTTGTGAGTGACCGGAGAGAGAGAGAGAGAGAGAGAGAGAGAGAGAGAGAGAGAGAGAGAGAGAGAGAGAGAGAGAGAGAGAGAGAGAGAGAGAGAGAGAGAGAGAGAGAGAGAGAGAGAGACTACGTAATTAGTTTTGTAGTCCCTGAATGTAACGGGAGCAACGGGAACAAAAACGGAATAAATATGAACAGTAGGAACACATAAGAAAAGGAGAAATTAGGATTACAAAAAGGAGGATGAGGAGAAAGTCAACGAAAGAAGAACGTATAGGAATGAATAAGAATAAATAGAAAGAGCAGACACCAGGATTATGAAAAAGGAGAAAAGAATGGGAAATACATATGAATAATAGGAATACATAGGAAGAGTATAACAGAGGAAGAGCGGATACTATGATTAGAAGATAAACAAAAAAATAAATACATAAATAAGTGGCAATACATATGAGGGGCAAATATTAAGGAGGAGAAAAATGGGAAGCACGTAGGAATAAGTAGGAATACATGGACAGAGCAGGTGCCAAGATTAGAGGGAAAACAGTGTGAAATACATAGGAAAGAATACGAGTACGTATGTAGTAATACATGTAAGGAGAAGATATTATGATACGACGAGAAATGAAAATTGTAGAAGAAAAATAAGGCGAATCTTGAAAGAAGAGAAGAAAAGAAGAGGTTGGAAGAGAGAAAAAAAAAAGATTGAAATAACGATGAAATACGAAGATAGGGAAGAATGTAAAAAAAAAAAAAAAATGGAGATGAAAAAGAAATGATGATTATACAGGAATGCATTAGAGATACATGAGAAGAACTGATACCATGACAGAAAAAGGGAGGGAATACATAATAATACATAAAACATATACATAAATCACAATGACGTAACAAAAGAGAGCGGATAATAAGAAAAAAATAATAATAAATAGCAAAACACAGAAAAAAAAAAAATAGCTGGACAAGAGGAGGAAGAAAGATGAAGAAAAGGAAAATACATAGATACCTAGAAACACACATGCAAAGAAGAAATAACATAGATATCTACTGAACTAAGAGATACTGACAAAAAAAAAAAAAAAAAAGTGAGAGGGAGAAAAGGACGGCGTACAGTACGGTGGAGGAGGAGGAGGAGGAGGAGGAGGAGGAGGAGGAGGAGGAGGAGGAGGAGGAGGAGGAGGAGGTGTAAGTAGTGGTGGTGGCGGGAAGGGGGTGAGAGTAGCAGGAACCATGATATGTCAAGAGATAAAGCAACACAAAACAAGGTAATATCCAGCGTACAATGGCATGAAAAGAAGCAACAATAAACTCGATTGGCAAGAGTAACAGTGAAAACGAAAGGGAGAGAAAGGTCGCATCTTTTTCCGTTGTGATATTGTGAATAATATATGCGTGCCTTATATTGTAAGTCACTGCTTACTGTTAAGAACACACTGCGCTGTACAGGGAATAAATCATCGTCAACATCGGACACAGAAACCAGACAAAAAATTAAAGTGTCAAAAAGCATAAGTAAAGCCCCCAAAAAAAAAAAAAAAAAAAAACAAGAAGAAAATAAAGAAATATATGAAAGTAAAAAAAATAAATAAATAAAAAAAATAAAAAAGTCTAGTACTCTGAAACGCGTTGCTCTCTCATAACGAATATTTTTAAGTCATCATTAATATTAGTTTTTTTTTTCAGTTTTTCCTCAATTAATGATGCAAAAACCTTATTTTTTTTTTTTTACCACTGGAATCATGAAAACGTTCTTGAAGATTTTAACAACACCCAATGAAGCTAAAATTCATCAAGATAAGACGAATGTCTTTCTCTCTTCCCTCTCCCTTCCTTCCATCTCTCATTCTTCATCTCCCACCCCTTCTTTCTTCCTCCCTCCCTCCTTCCCTTCCCCTCCCACGTCCCTCCCGCTTGCCTCCCTCCATCACGTTGCAGACCTTCAATCACTCAGAGTTGATCCATCACATCTACTCTCCTGCTTCTTCTCTTTTTCCCTCTTCTCCGTTCTCTCCTTCCATGTTTCCATTCATCCACCAAGCCACTCACGCCTCTATTCCTCCTTTCCTTGCTTTTATCTTCCTCGCTGTAGTTCTGTAGAATGTGGTCTACAGAGCTACAAGCATGCATCGCTCATTTACGAATAAAAATGATAAACAAAACTACTTATTCCATTGCTGAGGAAGAATGAAAACTGCAACACAAATTTTCCCATAAAGGAGAGAAAAAGGCGTGGAGAAAATATGATAAAAAGAAAAAAAAAGAGCTGAAATGTTGCATGACTTATGTACGAATATGAAAATATGAAAATGCCTAATCTTTCAGTAAGAAGAAAAAAAGTCTATGATCTAACTTCGAATAAAGGAAGGAAACTCATCAAATCTGTTTATTTGTCAAGTGTGGAACAAGGAAAAAGGATGGCGAGTCCTGCTGGGATCACGAAAGGCCCTTGATGTGCCGGGGACGTGAAGGACGCCCCCCACACGCAGGAAAGGAACACAAGAACCCCGGGAAACCTTTATGGAAATTTGTGGAAAATTTTGGAGCCAGTCTGGAACAAATAAAAAGTTATAGGGACTCACTAAGAGGGAGAGAGAAAACGAGCAGAAGGTGTTAGGAAGTCTGTGGAAAGTTAGTGCGGGGATCCAGTGTAGAATAAAAATATCTATGGGGATTTTGTGCGTAGGCTCAGTCAGGGGGTATTTGGGGGAGAGTGTAGGGGAAATATACCAAAGTGTA
>NC_087169.1:595000-627500 GCF_035594125.1 Scylla paramamosain
CATCGAGGCAAACCCTTCGTTGTGGCTGCATCGAGGCAACAATCTCGTTGTGGCTGCATCGAGCAAAAGCCTTCGTTGTGGCTGCATCGAGGCAACAATCTCGTTGTGGCTGCATCGAGGCAACAATCTCGTTGTTCCTACATCGAAAGAGCAAGCTCATTGTGACTGCATCGAGGCAACAATCTCGTTGTGTCTGCATCGAGCCAAACCCTTCGTTATGGCTGCATCGAGGCAACAATCTCGTTGTAGCTACATCGAAGGAGCAAGCTCGTTGTGGCTGCATCGAGGCAACAATCTCGTTGTGGCTTCATAGAGCCAACCCATTCTTTGTGGCTGCATCGAGACAACAATCTCGTTGTGGCTTCATAGAGCCAAAACCTTCGTTGTGGGTGCATCGAGGCAACAATCTCGTTGTAGTTACATCAAAGGAGCAAGCTCGTTGTAGCTGCATCGAGGCAACAATCTCGTTGTGGCTGCATCGATCCAAACCCTTCGTTGTGGCTGCATCGAGGCAACAATCTCGTTGTGTCTGCATCGAGCCAAACCCTTCGTTGTGGCTGCATCGAGGCAACAATCTCGTTGTAGCTACATCGAAGGAGCAAGCTCGTTGTGGCTGGATCGAGGCAACAATCTCGTTGTGTCTGCATCGAGCCAAACCCTTCGTTGTAACTGCATTGAGGCAACAATCTCGTTGTAGCTACATCGAAGGCGCAAGCTCGTTGTGGCTGCATCAAGGCAACAATCTCGTTGTGTCTGCATCGAGCCAAACCCTTCGTTGTAACTGCCTTGAGGCAACAATCTCGTTGTAGCTACATCGAAGGCGCAAGCTCGTTGTGGCTGCATCGAGGCAACAATCTCGTTGTGGCTGCATCGAGCCAAACCCTTCGTTGTAACTGCATCGAGGCAACAATCTCGTTGTGGCTGCATCGAGGCAACAATCTCGTTGTGTCTGCATCGAGCCAATCCCTTTGTTGTAGGTGCATCGAGGCAACAATCTCGTTGTAGCTACATCGAAGGAGTAAGCTCGTTGTGGCTGCATCGAGGCAACAATCTCGTTGTGGCTGCATCAAGCAAAACCCTTAGTTGTGGCTGCATCGAGGCAACAATCTCGTTGTAGCTACATCGAAGGAGTAAGCTCGTTGTGGCTGCATCGAGGCAACAATCTCGTTGTGGCTGCATCAAGCAAAACCCTTAGTTGAGGCTGCATCGAGGCAACAATCTCGTTGTGGCTGCATCAAGAAAAACCCTTAGTTGTGGCTGCATCGAGGCAACAATCTCGTTGTGGCTGCATCGAGGCAACAATCTCGTTGTGGCTGCATCGAAAGAGCAAGCTCATTGTGACTGCATCGAGGCAACAATCTCGTTGTGGCTGCATCGAGGCAACACTCTCGTTGTTGCTACATCGAAAGAGCAAGCTCATTGTGACTGCATCGAGGCAACAATCTCGTTGTGGCTGCATCGAGGCAACACTCTCGTTGTTGCTACATCGAAAGAGCAAGCTCATTGTGACTGCATCGAGGCAACAATCTCGTTGTGTCTGCATCGAGCCAAACCCTTCGTTATGGCTGCATCGAGGCAACAATCTCGTTGTAGCTGCATCGCTGCATCGAGGCAACAATCTCGTTGTGGCTGCATCGATCCAAACCCTTTGTTGTGGCTGCATCGAGGCAACAATCTCGTTGTGTCTGCATCGAGCCAAACCCTTCGTTGTGGCTGCATCGAGGCAACAATCTCGTTGTAGCTACATCAAAGGAGCAAGCTCGTTGTGGCTGCATCGAGGCAACAATCTCGTTGTGGCTGCATCGATCCAAACCCTTCGTTGTAACTGCATTGAGGCAACAATCTCGTTCTGTCTGCATCGAGCCAAACCCTTCGTTGTGGCTGCATCGAGGCAACAATCTCGTTGTGTCTGCATCGAGCCAAACCCTTCGTTGTAACTGCATTGAGGCAACAATCTCGTTGTAGCTACATCGAAGGCGCAAGCTCGTTGCGGCTGCATCGAGGCAACAATCTCGTTGTGGCTGCATCGAGCCAAATCCTTCGTTGTAACTGCATCGAGGCAACAATCTCGTTGTAGCTACATCGAAGGCGCAATCTCGTTGTGGCTGCATCGAGGCAACAATCTCGTTGTAAACACATCGAAGGAACAAGCTCGTTGTGGCTGCATCGAGGCAACAATCTCGTTGTGTCTGCATCGAGCCAATCCCTTTGTTGTAGGTGCATCGAGACAACAATCTCGTTGTAGCTATATCGAAGGAGCAAGCTTGTTGTGGCTGCATCGAGGCAACAATCTCGTTGTAGCTACATCGAAGGAGCAAGCTCGATGTGGCTGCATCGAGGCAACAATCTCGTTGTGTCTGCATCGAGCAAAACCCTTCGTTGTGGCTGCATCGAGGCAACAATCTCATTGTGGCTGCATCGAGCCAAACCCTTCGTTGTGGCTGCATCGAGGCAACAATCTCGTTGCGGCTGCATCGAGCAAAACCTTTTGTTGTGTCTGCATCGAGGCAACAATCTCGTTGTAGCTACATCGAAGGAGTAAGCTCGTTGTGGCTGTATCGAGCCAACAATCTCGTTGTGTCTGCATCGAGCCAACCCCTTTGTTGTAGGTGCATCGAGGCAACAATCTCGTTGTAGCTACATCGAAGGAGCAAGCTCGTTGTGGCTGCATCGAGGCAACAATCTCGTTGTGGCTGCATCGAGCAAAACCCTTCGTTGTGGCTGCATCGAGGCAACAATCTCGTTGTAGCTACATCGAAGGAGCAAGTTCGTTGTGGCTGCATCGAGGCAACAATCTCGTTGTGGCTGCATCGAGCAAAACCCTTCGTTGTGGCTGCATCGAGGCAACAATCTCGTTGTGGCTCCATCGAGGCAACAATCTCGTTGTTGCTACATCGAAAGAGCAAGCTCATTGTGACTGCATCGAGGCAATAATCTCGTTGTGTCTGCATCGAGCCAAACCCTTCGTTATGGCTGCATCGAGGCAACAATCTCGTTGTGGCTTCATAGAGCCAACCCCTTCTTTGTGGCTGCATCAAGGCAACAATCTCGTTGTGGCTTCATAGAGCCAAAACCTTCGTTGTGGGTGCATCGAGGCAACAATCTCGTTGTAGTTACATCAAAGGAGCAAGCTCGTTGTGGCTGCATCGAGGCAACAATCTCGTTGCGGCTGCATCGATCCAAACCCTTCGTTGTGGCTGCATCGAGGCAAACCCTTCGTTGTGGCTGCATCGAGGCAACAATCTCGTTGTAGCTACATCAAAGGAGGAAGCTCGTTGTGGGTGCATCGAGGCAACAATCTCGTTGCGGCTGCATCGATCCAAACCCTTCGTTGTAACTGCATTGCGGCAACAATCTCGTTGTGGCTGCATCGAGGCAAACCCTTCGTTGTGGCTGCATTGCGGCAACAATCTCGTTGTGGCTGCATCGAGGCAAACCCTTCGTTGTGGCTGCATCGAGGCAACAATCTCGTTGTGGCTGCATCGAAAGAGCAAGCTCATTGTGACTGCATCGAGGCAACAATCTCGTTGTGGCTGCATCGAGGCAACACTCTCGTTGTTGCTACATCGAAAGAGCAAGCTCATTGTGACTGCATCGAGGCAACAATCTCGTTGTGGCTGCATCGAGGCAACACTCTCGTTGTTGCTACATCGAAAGAGCAAGCTCATTGTGACTGCATCGAGGCAACAATCTCGTTGTGTCTGCATCGAGCCAAACCCTTCGTTATGGCTGCATCGAGGCAACAATCTCGTTGTAGCTGCATCGCTGCATCGAGGCAACAATCTCGTTGTGGCTGCATCGATCCAAACCCTTTGTTGTGGCTGCATCGAGGCAACAATCTCGTTGTGTCTGCATCGAGCCAAACCCTTCGTTGTGGCTGCATCGAGGCAACAATCTCGTTGTAGCTACATCAAAGGAGCAAGCTCGTTGTGGCTGCATCGAGGCAACAATCTCGTTGTGGCTGCATCGATCCAAACCCTTCGTTGTAACTGCATTGAGGCAACAATCTCGTTCTGTCTGCATCGAGCCAAACCCTTCGTTGTGGCTGCATCGAGGCAACAATCTCGTTGTGTCTGCATCGAGCCAAACCCTTCGTTGTAACTGCATTGAGGCAACAATCTCGTTGTAGCTACATCGAAGGCGCAAGCTCGTTGCGGCTGCATCGAGGCAACAATCTCGTTGTGGCTGCATCGAGCCAAATCCTTCGTTGTAACTGCATCGAGGCAACAATCTCGTTGTAGCTACATCGAAGGCGCAATCTCGTTGTGGCTGCATCGAGGCAACAATCTCGTTGTAAACACATCGAAGGAACAAGCTCGTTGTGGCTGCATCGAGGCAACAATCTCGTTGTGTCTGCATCGAGCCAATCCCTTTGTTGTAGGTGCATCGAGACAACAATCTCGTTGTAGCTATATCGAAGGAGCAAGCTTGTTGTGGCTGCATCGAGGCAACAATCTCGTTGTAGCTACATCGAAGGAGCAAGCTCGATGTGGCTGCATCGAGGCAACAATCTCGTTGTGTCTGCATCGAGCAAAACCCTTCGTTGTGGCTGCATCGAAGCAACAATCTCATTGTGGCTGCATCGAGCCAAACCCTTCGTTGTGGCTGCATCGAGGCAACAATCTCGTTGCGGCTGCATCGAGCAAAACCTTTTGTTGTGTCTGCATCGAGGCAACAATCTCGTTGTAGCTACATCGAAGGAGTAAGCTCGTTGTGGCTGTATCGAGCCAACAATCTCGTTGTGTCTGCATCGAGCCAACCCCTTTGTTGTAGGTGCATCGAGGCAACAATCTCGTTGTAGCTACATCGAAGGAGCAAGCTCGTTGTGGCTGCATCGAGGCAACAATCTCGTTGTGGCTGCATCGAACAAAACCCTTCGTTGTGGCTGCATCGAGGCAACAATCTCGTTGTAGCTACATCGAAGGAGCAAGTTCGTTGTGGCTGCATCGAGGCAACAATCTCGTTGTGGCTGCATCGAGCAAAACCCTTCGTTGTGGCTGCATCGAGGCAACAATCTCGTTGTGGCTCCATCGAGGCAACAATCTCGTTGTTGCTACATCGAAAGAGCAAGCTCATTGTGACTGCATCGAGGCAATAATCTCGTTGTGTCTGCATCGAGCCAAACCCTTCGTTATGGCTGCATCGAGGCAACAATCTCGTTGTGGCTTCATAGAGCCAACCCCTTCTTTGTGGCTGCATCGAGGCAACAATCTCGTTGTGGCTTCATAGAGCCAAAACCTTCGTTGTGGGTGCATCGAGGCAACAATCTCGTTGTAGTTACATCAAAGGAGCAAGCTCGTTGTGGCTGCATCGAGGCAACAATCTCGTTGCGGCTGCATCGATCCAAACCCTTCGTTGTGGCTGCATCGAGGCAAACCCTTCGTTGTGGCTGCATCGAGGCAACAATCTCGTTGTAGCTACATCAAAGGAGGAAGCTCGTTGTGGGTGCATCGAGGCAACAATCTCGTTGCGGCTGCATCGATCCAAACCCTTCGTTGTAACTGCATTGCAGCAACAATCTCGTTGTGGCTGCATCGAGGCAAACCCTTCGTTGTGGCTGCATTGCGGCAACAATCTCGTTGTGGCTGCATCGAGGCAAACCCTTCGTTGTGGCTGCATCGAGGCAACAATCTCGTTGTGTCTGCATCGAGCCAAACCCTTCGTTGTGGCTGCATCGAGGCAACAATCTCGTTGTGGCTGCATCGATGCAAACCCTTCGTTGTGGCTGCATCGAGGCAACAATCTCGTTGTGGCTGCATCGATGCAAACCCTTCGTTGTGGCTGCATCGAGGCAACAATCTCGTTGTGGCTGCATCGAGCCAAACCCTTCGTTGTGGCTGCATCGAGGCAACAATCTCGTTGTAGCTACATCGAAGGAACAAGCTCGTTGTGGCTGGATGGAGGCAACAATCTCGTTGTGTCTGCATCGAGCCAAACCCTTCGTTGTAACTGCATTGAGGCAACAATCTCGTTGTAGCTACATCGAAGGCGCAAGTTCGTTGTGGCTGCATCGAGGCAACAATCTCGTTGTGGCTGCATCGAGCCAAACCCTTCGTTGTAACTGCATCGAGGCAACAATCTCGTTGTGGCTGCATCGAGGCAACAATCCCGTTGTAAACACATCGAAGGAACAAGCTCGTTGTGGCTGCATCGAGGCAACAATCTCGTTGTGTCTGCATCGAGCCAATCCCTTTGTTGTAGGTGCATCGAGGCAACAATCTCGTTGTAGCTACATCGAAGGAGCAAGCTCGTTGTGGCTGCATCGAGGCAACAATCTCGTTGTAGCTACATCGAAGGAGCAAGCTCGTTGTGGGTGCATCGAGGCAACAATCTCGTTGTAGCTACATCGAAGGAGCAAGCTCGATGTGGCTGCATCGAGGCAACAATCTCATTGTGGCTGCATCGAGCCAAACCCTTCGTTGTGGCTGCATCGAGGCAACAATCTCGTTGCGGCTGCATCGAGCCAAACCCTTTGTTGTGTTTGCATCGAGGCAACAATCTCGTTGTAGCTACATCGAAGGAGTAAGCTCGTTGTGGCTGCATCGAGCCAACAATCTCGTTGTGTCTGCATCGAGCCAACCCCTTCGTTGTGGCTGCATCGAGGCAACAATCTTGTTGTAGCTACATCAAAGGAGCAAGCTAGTTCTGGCTGCATCGAGCCAACAATCTCGTTGTGTCTGCATCGATGAAAATGGTCTTTTGAGAAGCAAGAGTCGGCTGGACCAGGCTGAATTACGTTATGATTGCAAGTATCCTATGATTATTCCAGCAGGTCACATTGCTAAGCTGTTAATTAGTTACCAACATGTATTTCTGAAACACGCTGGTGTTTCCACTTTAATTTCAACATTAAAACCTTGTTACTTAATTGTCGGATTAAGAAAGCTTGCTAGGGTAGTCTGTAGAGAGTGTATGATTTGTCGTAGACATCACTCACAAGCTTGCCGTCAGCCTGTAGCTCCTCTCCCAGGACTAAGAATTAACTCTGCTCCTCCTTTCACTGTGACAGGTGTAGATTATGCTGGACCACTGTTTTGTGTTAATTTTCCATGCAAGAAGCTGTACATTTTGTTATTCACTTGTGGAATTGTCCGTGCAGTACACTTAAGAGTTGACTAACTCTGTCTTATGATGATTGCTTACTTGCCTTTCGTAGGTTTTCTGCCAGAAGAGGCCTTCCATCAGTTATTTACTCTGACAATGCCAAGACTTGTATTAGTATGTCTAAACAAATGCATCAGTTCTTTGGCACCCTTGCTCCCCAGTGGAAGTTTGTTGTACCCCATGCTCCATGGTGGGGAGGTTGGTGGGAAAGATTAGTCCGATCTGTTAAATTAGCTCTTAGAAAGACTCTTGGTATAAAATGTTTAACAAGATGTGAGCTAGAGACTACCTTGCATGAAATTGAGGCATGTGTAAATCCCAGACCCTTAACTTTTGCCACAGATGATCCTAATTCTGTAAGCCCTTTAACACCACCTCCTTTTTTTTTTTTAATTGGGCGCACTGCTGGATTTCATAGAGAGCTTAGAGGTGTTTGCCAGGTTCCTGAAATGTCACATAAGGACCTATGTGAGCGAGAAAGCCTGAGACAACAACAACTTGATAAGTTTTGGAGTTTGTGGGTGTCTGACTATTTATTGAATTTACCCCCTATCATTACAGGTTTCATACCCAGATGTAAACTGGAGAAGGGATCTGTTGTGCTGGTTCGGGAAGATAATTCTCCTCGTTTGCAATGGCCCCTTGGAGTGGTTGTTGAGTTATTCCCTGGGAAGGATGGAATGATTCGTAGTGTCAAAGTTAAGACTGCAAAGGTAGGCCAGTGCAAAAACTGCATAACTTGGAGCTTTCATCTGCAGGGGAGGATGCTACAACAGATGAAGCTCATAGTCCCTTACCACCAACAGATGCCTTCCCAGCATATGCTCAAGGTTCTGATGAGGCTCACTCCATGACACCGTCGTCAACTTGTGTGTCTAGAACAGGACGAACTGTAAAGCCTCCTCAGAGGCTGAATGTGAGAGATTTGAGGTTTTGAGATGTATTGAAGATTTAGGTTGATGATCAGTATCGTCCCTTTGGGTATTGTTTATTGTTTTATTGTATCATTTGCTTCCCAGGGTGAGGGTTGAGTTGTCTCTTAGTGAGACATTTGTATTTATACATCCTGATGCCATATGATCATGTTGTTGAGAGTAAGGATAGGAGTTATTGAAAGTACTCCTATGGTGGGGAGATGTTGGCGCCAGGGGGTTTGAACTTGGTTCACTCGGTTTGTGAGGAAGAATGAGATTACCAAGATTATTTGTATTGAGACTTTAAAGGGTGTTGATATTTGATTTATTATTGTATATGAATTTACATTAATTTGGGTATAAATGATATGTTTGTTTATAGGTCGGTGCACAAATAAGCTGTGTCTGACACGTCACTGTTGCCTGCGGGTTTGCCACGTCGGCAGGCGAAACAGATGTTTGGGTTATTAAACTCATTAATCGCTGTTATTAAACTCAGTACACCAGGAGACTCGAGCTGTTTGATAGCCCCCATGTGTTGTTGCACCTCGCGAGTTATTTTCACCGGTTTCTCCTCCTATGGGACTTGTGTAGGAGGAACAGAGGTTATTAGTAAGGCATTGGTTTCTGTCTTTAGGAAATCATATGAGTCAGGTGAGGTACCAGTAATGTGGAGGCAGGCTAATGTAGTACCTATCTCTAAGAAAGGAGGTAAAACTTAAGCGTCTAATTATAAACCTGTCAGCTTAACTGCTGTTGTAGGGAAAATAATGGAGTCAATAATAGTGAAGAACATTTGGGAACATTTAGACAAACATGACTTGATAAATCGGTCACAGCATGGATTCATGAAGGGAAAGTCTTGCCTGACGAACTTGTTATTTTTTTTTTACAGTAAAGTGTACGAGGCAATAGATAATGGTGATAGTTATATTTTATATCTGAACTTTAAGAAAGCGTTTGACAAGGTACCGCATCAGAGGCTTCTGAGAAAGGTTAGGGCGCACGAGATAGATGGGAAGCTGCTAGGATGGATAAGGTCATGACTAAGCGACAGGCGACAGAGAGTTGTAATAAATGGCTTTAAATCCGAGTGGGGTCATGTAAATTTGTGAGATGCCACAGGGATCAGTATTAGGGCCATTGTTGTTTTTAATATATATCAATGACATGGATAGTGGAATTAGTAGTGATGTTAGTAAATTGCGGTTGACACAAAGATAGGTAGATTAATTAGATCAGAATCAGATGCCGTCTCCTTGCGGGCAGATTTAGATAGAATGAATTAATGGACAGACATATGTTAAATGCAGTTTAATATCAACAAGTGCTTAGCGTAAGTAGAGGAAACCCACACAGTAAGTACACAATAAACAACGGAACTCTGGTATGTTTACTGTACCGAAAAAAATTTAGGAGTTATAGTTAGCTCTGAACTCCGTCTAGGAAGGCAATGCATAGAGGCCAGAAACAGGACAAATATGGTATTATGATTAATTTTTATGAGTGTTAAAAGTAGAAGCCCCGAAATAATATTAAAGTTATATTTGGCGCTGGTTAGACCTCATCTAGATTACACTGTCAAGTTCAAGTCCCCCCATTACAGGAAAAATATAGGTCTATTAAAATCAGTACAAAGGAGAATAACTTAAAGAATACAGGGCATGAGGAATATTCCTTGCGAGGCGAGATTGAAACTTTTAAATTTACATTTTTTAGAGAGATGTAGGTTAAGAGGGAACCTGAAAGAAGTCTTTAAGTGTTATAGGGGTTATAACAAGTAGGACGTAAGCAAAATTCTTAGGATTAGCAACCAGGACAGAACAAGAAATAACTGGTTCAAGCTTGAAAAATTTAGGTTTAAGAAAGAGATAGGAAGAAACTGGTTCTCCAATAGAGTGGTAGATGAGTAGAACGTACTCGGTAATCATGTTGTTAGTGCTAAGATATTAGGGAGCTTTAAGAGAAGATTAGACGGGTTTATGGATGGGGATGATAGGTGGAAATAGGTAGGTATATTTCATACAAGAACTGCCACGTGTAAGCCTGGTGGCTTCTTGCAGCTTCCCTTATTTCTTATTTTTTATTTCTTTTCTTTTTTTTATTGCTGTCACTATAAAGTGATTAATAATAAGTTCCTTCCGAAGAGAACATCATAAAATTGTAGAATCCATGAAGCCAGGGAGAAGTTTGATGCAGCCAGGAGGCAATTCACTTTTCTTCTTTGACCCTTGTTTAGTTGGTCGCTTGGGTTTCTGTTCTGCTGGTGCGATATATGCCACAGCGAAGGGTCCAGGAGCAGTCTATGTTTTCATCGCTGAGTCAAGAGGCCACGTCCACACGCTGTCACATCTCGGGTAAACTGAAGCACAGCTGAACGTCTACGGGCAACGCTGAGGCCGCAGCTGACCGGAATTAGAATGGACCCTGATCTGCGGTCGTAACGTCTATGAGGAGTTTACAGGATCAACCACAAAATATAAGATAAAAAGAACAAAATTGAAAAAAAAGAGGAAATAAAAATAAAAATACAAGAAAAGGTGCAGTTGTAAGTGCAGAGTACAAAGTACAAAGTACAAAAAAAAAAAAGAAATAAATCTGGACAAGATAATATAGAATAGGAAAAGAAAAAAATAATGGAAAAAAATGAAAAGTAAAAGAAAAGAAAAAGAAAATATAAAAGCAGGAAACTGAGCAAAATCTAGAAAAAAAACAAACAAAAAAAAAAAGTTTATTTTAAAAGTTACGTAGAAAGGAAAGCAGAAAAGATAAAAATAAAAAAAATACAAATATAAAAATAAAATATAGTTGTAAGTTTAGAGTGGAAAGTAAAACACAAGAAAAAATAAATAAATAAAAAAATAAATAAATAAAAAAAAAGAATGTAGTGTTTTGTTTAGAATAGAAAGTTTAACAGAAAAAAGGGAAAGAAGAAAACGCACACAAAGCATCTAGTTTTAATATTGAGAATAGAAAGTAAAGTTACAAAGGAAACATAAAAGAAGGTTCTTCAAGAAAAATAAATAAATAAATAAGAAAATGGTGAAAGTGAAACACAAGGAAACAAAACAAGAAAACAAATTTGATGAAAATGAACGAAAATTAAGATATGAAAATACAAATAAAAATTAGTTGTAAGTTTAGAGTACAAGAGTAATGAAATATTAAATAAAACAGTACAAAAAAAGAAAAGATGAAAAGATAAAGGAAAAATACAAATCAGGTAATACAAAAAAATATATACTTGTAAGTTTGAATTAGAACAAAAATAAATATATAATGAAAAGTCTAAATAGAAAAATAGAAAAGTTCAAGCTATAAGTTTTGAAATTATTAGTGTATATATATATATATATATATATATATATATATATATATATATATATATATATATATATATATATATATATATATATATATATATATATATATATATATATATATATATATATATATATATATATATATATATATATATATATATAAATTGAAAAATACAAAAAAGTTCAAATTTTAATTTGAGAGTAGAAAATAAAACGAGTTGAGGAATTAAAACAAATAAATAAATAAATAAAAAATAACAAAATAAACGCTTTATTTGTAAGTGCAATTAAGAAAATAAAACAAAAAAATATATATATGTGAAAATATGTAAAAGAATAACATTGGAAAGAAAAAATGTGAGTAAAATATGCATAAACTTTTAGTTCTTAGTTTAAAGTAGAAAGTCAAACAGAAGAAATTTAAAAGAAAATAAAAAAAATTACAAATATTGTAAAAATTGAAAAAAAAAAGAAAAAAAGTATTTTATGTTGAGATTAGAATGTAAAGGAAAAGAATTTATTAAAAAAAAATAAAAAAATACAAATAAGAAAATAAAAAAAATACTTTTGAATTTAGAATAGAAACTAAAACAGAAAAAAGGAAATATAAAAGACAAAAATTTAAAAAAAGTAAAAAAAACAATAAAAATGAGAAATTTGAAATATAAAAAAATGAAAAAAAAATAAATAAAATGTCAAAAAAAAATAAGTTTACAAGAACAAGAAAAAAAATACATTGAAGAAAATTGAAAAAAAGAAAAACCTTATAGTTGTACGCTGTATTTGTAAGGTTAGAGTAAAAAATAAAAATAAAATGTAAATCAGAAAAAAACAAAAAAGAGGTGAAGACGACTGAGAAGCCGCAACGGTGACGAAGAACACGGGATTCGGAAGCGGAGTGAGAACACGAGAGAACACGAGACTCGGAGATAAAAAAATAACACGATGGAAAGGCTGAGACGTTGAAGAACACGGGACTTGAACTTGGAGTGAAGATGAAGAACGCGCGACTTCCAGGCGGAGTGAACACGAAGAACACGCGACTCGCAGGCGGAGTGAACACGTTGAGGAACACGCCACTCAGCACGGAGTGAACAAAATGAAGAACACGTGACTCGCAGGCGGAGTGAACACTTTAAAGAACACGGGACTCGGAGGTGGAGTGAACATGAAGAACACGCCACTCGGAGGCGAAGCGAAGACAATCCAGTCACCAGGAGAACACGAGAGTCTTAAGATTATAATGAACGCAGTCTTGTGTGTGTGTGTGTGTGTGTGTGTGTGTGTGTAGGAGTGAGTATACGAGATAACACAATCTCGTATTTCATGTCAAAACGATAGTATCAAACAAACTTATGAATAGCAAACAAGGAAGAGAGTACCAACCATCTGACACACACACACACACACACACACACACACACACACACACACACACACACACACACACAATCTTCTCTCCAAAACACACACACAGGAATTAATATAAACAAAGAAAACAAAGATCAGCCAAACACTTCCAAAACAACACAAGGCAACACAGAATCACCTGGGCTCCTTGAAAATCACAATTGAGACTCACAGAGAGACAGGGAGAGACTAAACATTTTGAAGTTCATGCACTCCTTCATTCTTTCGTCTCTCTCTCTCTCTCTCTCTCTCTCTCTCTCTCTCTCTCTCTCTCTCTCTCTCTCTCTCTCTCTCTCTGTAACACTATATTTATGTTTAAAGATTGAGAAAAGAGTAGGTGGAGGTTTTGAAATTATCGTAAAAATGAAAAAAATGTGAGAGAATCCGTGAACTGTTACATGAAGTGGAGTGGTGATGCCAGTAGTAGTGGTGGTGGTAGTAGTAGTAGTAGTAGTAGTAGTAGTAGTAGTAGTGGTGGTTATGTATTAGTTGTGTAAAGTAATAAGAATACTGCATGTTATGAAGGTAAATGTAATTAATAACAATGTTTTTAGCAGCAATGAAAGCGTTGAGTACCACAACACTGCTTCTTAACACCACCACAACAACAACAACAACAACAACAACAACAACAACCGCCACTGGACACACAACAACACTGTGAACTACCACCAGCAGACTAATACACATCACAATCCTATTACATATTCTTTTCCACTCCCACGTGCATCTCTGAGTCTCATCATCTATACGTTAAAATAACAAAATTAAAGTAAATCACTGGAAAAAATAAATAAATAAATAAAGCTACAAACTAATATCAAAATAATGAAAATCAGAATCCATTTCAAGTTCTAGGCGAGAAAATTATCACATTATTTCCTGCTCCTTGTACTCCTTAACCTTCTTATCTAGACGTAAAATTATCACATTATTTCCTGCTCCTTGTACTGCTTAACCTTCTTATCTAGACGTAAAATTATCACATTATTTCCTGCTCCTTGTACTGCTTAACCTTCTTATCTAGACGTAAAATTATCACATTGTTTCCTGCTCCTTGTACTCCTTAACCTTCTTATCTAGACGTAAAATTAGCAAAATGAAAATAAACCTCTGGCGTAAAATAAAAAATCAGATGAACAATACAATGCTTAACAAGTTTTAGGCGGAGCAATTGTTATATTTTCTTTTCTAATTTCACGTGCCCCTCCACCTTATTATCTACAAGGCAAAATATCAAAGCAAGCCACAAAAATACGCAATAGTTAACCAGGTAAGTAACATTTTCACTTCATTTACGCTGCAGCAAAGTTAATTAAATTAATGACTGTTTACCTGAGCAGCACTCCTCACCTCACTGACCTTTTTCATCACTTAGCCTTCATTATATAGAGATCAGACTCTCTTTCTCTCTCTCTCTCTCTCTCTCTCTCTCTCTCTCTCTCTCTCTCTCTCTCTCTCTCTCCCTCACACACACACACACACACACACAGAGAGAGAGAGAGAGAGAGAGAGAGAGAGAGAGAGAGAGAGAGAGAGAGAGAGAGAGAGAGAGAGAGAGAGAGAGAGAGAGATTAGCGAAAGATAATTTTAATCCTATGCCTCTCTCTCTCTCTCTCTCTCTCTCTCTCTCTCTCTCTCTCTCTCTCTCTCTCTCTCTCTCTCTCCCTCACACACACACACACACACACAGAGAGAGAGAGAGAGAGAGAGAGAGAGAGAGAGAGAGAGAGAGAGAGAGAGAGAGAGAGATTAGCGAAAGATAATTTTAATCCTATGCTCTCTCTCTCTCTCTCTCTCTCTCTCTCTCTCTCTCTCTCTCTCTCTCTCTCTCTCTCTCTCTCTCTCTCTCTCTCTCTCTCTCTCTCTCTCGTGAAGAAAGAAAACGTTACCCCTAGTCGGTCTTCATAGAAAATGGAGAAATTACTCTTAGCGGAATAAAAAAAAAAAAGCTGATCTCGTTGGATAGAAAATACAGTATTGATGTCATGTTTGAAGGGGGAGAGGAGGAGGAGGAGGAGGAGGAGGAGGAGGAGGAGGAGGAAAAATAATAAGATAAAAAAATGGAGAGGGAATGAAAATAAGCAAGTAAGAAAAGAAAGAAAGAAAAAAGGAGGGAGGGAGGGAGGGAGGGAGGAAAATAATAAGGGAAGGATTAGGAGAAAAGTGATGAAGGGAAACAATGAGGGATAATTGATAAAAATTGATAAAAAGGAAAAGGATACGAGAAAAAAGTTGAAGAAAGGAAAAGAAAGAGATAACATGAACAACGAATAAGGGGAAGATATTATAAAGTGGGAGATGAGAGAGAGAGAGAGAGAGAGAGAGAGAGAGAGAGAGAGAGAGAGAGAGAGAGAGAGAGAGAGAGAGAGAGAAAGTTCACAAAAGTAAATGTAATTCTTCAACATTTATTTATCTTACAGATTGAGAAATAGCCTGCTTCCTAACTCCTCTCTCTCTCTCTCTCTGTCTCTCTCTCTCTCTCTCTCTCTCTCTCTCTCTCTCTCTCTCTCTCTCTCTCTCTCTCTCTCTCTCTCTCTCTCTCTCTCTCTCTCTTTCTTGTGTGTAGTGTAGTGTGCAGTGTGTCTCTTGTGTGACTGTGTAGTGTAGGAAATCTTTTAAACTATCTATATATCTCTCTATCTATTTTTATATGTATGTATGTATGTATGTATCTATCTGTCTGTCGATCTGCCTATGTATCTAGGAATCAGCCTCTATATTCTACGTATTATAATACTGTATGATGCACGTGTATCCGATTCCAGCACAATTTTTTTAGAAGCGGTAAACTCTTCCTTTACTGTCAAGTTGAGAGCACATTGTTGTACATCTGTGAGTCAGTAATCTTCTTCGCCCCATCAGTTAAGAGAGAGCCGCCTGAGGTGTGCTTTACACTCACAAACTGACCTTTATATTTGAAAAAAACGGCTTAAGCTCGTCAATGAGGGTTGCAACACTATTATTTCCTTGTCGTAGTTATTCCTCTTCAGAAAGCAATGATTGGTGTGTTAACATGAGCGGCTTCTTTCACTGATAAACTTTGGGAGTTCCCTCTCTGATATCTTACTTGCATATTACTAAGAGTTTATGTCTGTTCTTATTTTGTCCACCTTACTAATACAGGAGTTGAACAATGTATTCACTGTCATTGGCACACTCAGGAGTTCTCTTTGGCATCTTATTTCCACGTCCCTCCGGCTTTGTATTTATTCTTATTCTGTCCATCTTACTAATGCAAGAGTTAAGCAGTATCTTGACTCTCACATCTTTCACTAGCACACTCAGGAATTCTGTTTGATACTGTATTCCCACAGCCCTATGATTTTCTGCTTATTTCTACCTATATTCTGTGCACCTTACTAGCGCAAGAGTTCACCGGTATATTTACTCTTTCACCTTTCAATGGCAAACTTAAGAATTCTCTGTCTGATGTTGAATTTCCATCTCTCAACGATTTTCATCTTTTTATCTTGATCATATTATGTCCGCTTTATTAATGCAAGATATATCGTGTTTTCACATGCCTAATAACTTTAATTTTATTCTTATTAATTGACTGTTCAAGTCACTAAGGCAAGAATTAAAAAAAAAAAAATGTCCACTATTTCACCTCTTTCAGTGGCAAACTCTGGAACTCTTTTCATGATTCTAATTTTCTTGACCACCACCTTTAGCTATACACCACCTTTAGCTGAAGCCCCCTAATGCCTCAGCACTAACAGCCTAATTACTGTCTTATTCCTCTTGTGAAGGATTTCATGATTCCAGTGGTAGTTTAACAAGCACTGCGCTTCACTTGCTTCATCAACTTTGTGCCGCGTGAGGACATTCGCAGTATTGAAGAAAGAAAGCATTTAATCCTTTCTGCACAATAAATTTATGAACTTCCTCACATCCTTAAGCCGGAATCCGTAGAACAAATCCTTTATAATTAGTCAGAATATAACAAAGATGTAGTAAATCATAGCGGATGTTTAACTCCATATAATTTATAACTCCATGATGGAAGAAAATATATCGCAAATTTTAAATCCCTTAGTGGCATCCAGATCACAATGTTACTGAAAACGTACCACAACAAGTGTCCCAGGCTGAAACCACTCTGGAGCTGCCTGCCTGCTTCTGTCACGCCACACTCCCCATGAATGAATGTCTTTGAGGAGACATAACCACTCTGGAGCTGCCTGCCTGCTTCTGTCACGCCACACTCCCCATGAATGAATGTCTTTGAGGAGACATAACCACTCTGGAGCTGCCTGCCTGCTTCTGTCACGCCACACTCCCCATGAATGAATGTCTTTGAGGAGATATGTTTCAAGACACATCCTCCAATTCTGGATTATATTTTCAATAATTTTCTTAAGGGACTGGCACATGAATGGGCCTTTGTTTGTGCCTTTGTTGCTCTTCACCAGTGCCCCTCTAACAAAAAATAAATAAATAAATAAAATAAAATAAAATAAATAAATAAATAAAAATCTTGAACTACTTGATTATAAAAACACTTATGAACACTAACATTTATGTTCTCCAGACTGTAAGGAAACGGATGTGTTATTCGTGAAAGCGTATCAGACAACGTGTCCTTGGATACACTCAGATGATTTTTTGATTCCTTGGCAATGAAAACGCAAAAATTTTACATCTTATAAACTTTAAATCCTCTTGTGTTATCCAGGTTATAATGAAACACATGCCTTATTAATGCTAATATACAACACGTGTTACTGTCACACTACTTCACACAGACGATAAAAAAAAAAAAATAAATAAATAAATAAATAAATATAAAAGTAAAATCCTCTATCTTATGAAGTTTAACTCCTGGTGTGTCATCCAGTTTATAATGAAGCAGAAGCATCATTACTGTCAACATACAAGCACACGTGTCACTACCTTCACACAGATGATAAAATAAAAACAAACATAAACATCGTAAAATCCAACATCCTACAAACTCTAAACCCTCTTATGGCATCACATTATCATTAAACCTCCACGGTGTTGCTGGAAACGTACAGAAAGACGCGTCCTTCACCGCCCTCTCTTTTGTACCTCGGTCGCTTCTCGCCTAGGAGGTTCGATAAAGACTCCTCTCTTAGCGCTGGTCGCCTCATGGTCAGCCAGGAATGAACACTCGCGCACCACAACTTATGGAATCAATCTACATAAGGAATACTACTTTCCTTTTTCCTTTGCATCGTCTCAGCTTCAATACATTCCCACGTGGGGATAAAGAGAAGGTAAATAATGGTTGCAATGTTGCTGTGGATTCTGTTGCAGTTCCGTGAATTTGTCCAGCTGCATCCAGTGTGCCTTGCCGGAGGTTTTATTTATTTATTCTTTTTATGTATTTTTGTTCTTCTCTTCCTTCTCTTCCTAATTATATTTTTTTTTCTCCATCATGCGCTACTCTGCCATTCTGTGAGCTTCTCTTCATATGTTTTTATCTCTTCTCATATAATATTTCTGCTAATTGTTAGAGGTTTCTTTACTTTTTATATATTTTTCCTTCTCTTTCTCCTACTTATTCTTTTCTTCTTCCCACACTATCCCTTTATACTTTTAACTTCTCTTCCTACTCTTTTCTTTCTTCCTCATGTAACACTTCTGCTAACAACACACCACGGTCTAACTTATTCCACATAACTACCCAAATACGTTCTCCTCTATCCCAATTAATTATCTAGCCATTGTTTCTTTCGTTCCACTTAATTCACAAGTAACTGTCCAAAATATTAAAGAGCCATGTTCTCCTTTATCCCATCTAATCAACTGACCACCCTCCTGTATCCCATCTAACTACCCACTCACTGTCTCTTCTATCCTAACTAACTACTTTCTCTTATGTTCCATGTAACGAGGTAATGTCTCCTTTGTCTCACCTTTTTAACCTTGCCAACAATCAAGATACCGCCCTCCCTATTGTTTCCAGCCCAGTAGCATTAATGACGGTAATCCCTGCCCTCTCTAGTTATCGGTCTTTTTGTCACCATTCCCAGTTTTATGAAGGGCGAGGCGCGTGGCGATGGGCGAAGCTTCCGACCATCAGGGATTAAATTCAAGGGGTGAGTATTGGCTAAGCTGTGACCTGGGAGACTTGATTATCTCCACTGTGTGTTGTGTGTTGTGGGTTCTTGATGTAGTGTAGTGAAGAGAGTTGTTGTTTGTTGGGGTTTGTATTACAAGTGTTACTGGGGTATTGGTGGTAGTGGTGGGTAGTGGTGGTGGTAGTAGTAGTAGTAGTAGTAGTAGTTGTAGAAGTAGTAGTAGTAATAACACTGATGTATGTTTCATGTATTTTTTTCACTGTAGAATGAATAAATTATTTTTATTGTGTGTGTGTGTGTGTGTGTGTGTGTGTGTGTGTGTGTGTGTGTGTGTGTGTGTGTGTGTGTGTGTGTGTGTGTGTGTGTGTGTGTGTGTGTGTGTGTGGTATGAGGCAGTCTCTCTCTCTCTCTCTCTCTCTCTCTCTCTCTCTCTCTCTCTCTCTCTCTCTCTCTCTCTCTCTCTCTCTCTCTCTCTCTCTCTCTCTCTCTCTCTCTCTCTAACACACACACACACACACACACAGGAATATGAGGAAGAAAACATAAGAATCACAGTCAGCCAATCAGTCTCCCTTAAAAACAAGCTGTAAACACAAACAAGACATAAACACCTGCAGCTAATACAAAAACGTACCTCAGGCGAACCAATTAAAGAAAAATAAAAAAAAACACAAAGAATCACATACTAAAAGGCATAAATTGCTTCCATCAAAACCAATAGACGCTCGTCACGGTTTGAAAAGATCCTTTCCTTAGAAACATATTCCCTTCTATCTCTCTCTCTCTCTCTCTCTCTCTCTCTCTCTCTCTCTCTCTCTCTCTCTCTCTCTCTCTCTCTCTCTCTCTCTCCCCATTATTGGAATCTCCTGTACAAATAACTAGACATATATTTACGTAAGAAATTCGCCCAAGAAGCGGTGTCAAATTGTAGACCTTTCAGACAGAACACTAATATGAGAAAACTTCCCTCATGAACAGCAGTGTTTGGAATGCCAGCGAAAGGTGATTGTAGCGATAAAAAGGTTTAATGCAATTGTACAAATAAAGTTCTGTAGCAAAGAAAGGACAATATTAACTTCCTATTCTCTATTTCCTGTGTCCATGGAAGCAATGCTTCACAGTGTTCTGAATGGAGACGTAGGTGGTGAAGGCAACACAGCTCAGGAAATGACAGCTTTATTCCTGACTAGTAATTTCGTAGGAATGACAATACTAACTACCTCTTCTCTCTTTCCTGTGTCCATGGAAGTAATTTTTAACAGTGTTCTGGATGAAGATGTGAGTGGTAAAGGCAACACAGGTCAGGAAATGACAGCTTTATTCCTGACTAATAATTTCTTAATGGCTTCCTCAGAGGATTACAGAAGAAGAGCATAAATAAAAGTCTTTCTTCTCATGCCTTGTTCCCTTCACCTCCTGCCTCCTGTTTGTCACAGTGTCCTCACTAGTGTTCTCAACATCAACAATGACTGACTGTACCTATGAAGAGTTGTTGAAAGAGTAAGTTATCTAACACACGTACTGGATGTTGGTTGTGTAGGAGAAGGCGGCATGTTGGTAAGGCAACTGACTCACACACTGGGACTTGAGATTGTGATGCAAAGTAAAATATCAGAGTAAAAAAAAAAAAAAGCCTGAAGAGAAATAGGGAAAAGAACCTAAGTAAAGAAGAAAAATATATAAGATAAAAAAAAAAGATTAAATACTGACGGAGAAAAAAGAGAGGGCACGCGCGCGCGCGCGCGCGCGCGAGAGAGAGAGAGAGAGAGAGAGAGAGAGAGAGAGAGAGAGAGAGAGAGAGAGAGAGAGAGAGAGAGAGAGAGAGAGAGAGAGAGAGTGAGAGGAGAGGAGAGGAGAGGAGAGGAGAGGAGAGGAGAGGAGAGGAGAGTAAAGAGAAGAAAAGTGTAAAGAGAAGAAGAAAGTAAAGAGAAAAGAGTAAAGAGAAGAAAAGAAAAGAAAAGAGAAGAAAAGAAAAGAGAAGAAAAGAGAAGAGGAGAGGAGAGGAGAGGAGTTCTCTTCTGCCCACGTTGCCATGCACAGTGCACATCGAAACTTGCTTCTGTTGATTGACAAGTTAGGGGTTGGCGGAGTGAACGTGCGCGTGACGTGTTTCTCTCCATCACATTCTCCTCTCCTGCTGCCACTGTTTGCTGTCTCGCTAATAATTCTGTCTTCCCCTCGACCCTCTTCCTTCTACAAGTGTTCTCTTCAGACTTTAAACAGCTTCCTTCGTCTCTCTCTCTCTCTCTCTCTCTCTCTCTCTCTCTCCTCTCTCTCTCTCTCTCTCTCTCTCTCTCTCTCTCTTCTCTCTCTCTCTCTCTCTCTCCTCATTAATCCTATAGTCTTTATTATTTCCGTCGCCTCCTGCACTCCATTTCTGTTGTACTACAGTCCACATTTTAAAATCTTGATAGACTCCACATTCACTGTGATTCACAGTGACGCACAAACGTACACTCTATTTACAAACACACATCTGTACTAACCTTTCATTATATTCTTTACTATCTCTGTGATGCTCCACACTCCACTTCACTCCCATTCCACTCCCCACATGCCCTCCACGTGTCTCCCTCTCTTCCCTCTTATTTATTCATGTCTCCCTTACGACGCCTTTTTTTTTTCTCTCCCCCTCCCTCCTCTTCCTCTCCTTCCTTTCCTACACTTCCCTCTTTTAATCCCCAGACATTTATATTCCTTTCCAAATCCTCCCTCTCTCTCTCTCTCTCTCTCTCTCTCTCTCTCTCTCTCTCTCTCTCTCTCTCTCTCTCTCTCTCTCTCTCTCTTTTATATTAGTTAATCAGTCAGCCAATCATTCATTCATTCATTCAGTCAGTCACTCAGTCATTCAGGCAGTCAGTCAGTCAATCAGTGAGTCAGCCAGCCAGCCAGCCAGCCACTCAACCAGTCCACAGGTAAATTAATAAGCAGAAAGGGACAAAAAGTAATCGAGTTGTTGTAATGAATTCCACTAACTGAAGAAATAAAAGTTGAAAAAAGTTGCTTCCTTTTGTGTCCAGAAACAAGAGATTGCATTAGAGATGAAAGGAAGACGCGTGTACAGAGGGAGAGAGAGGTGGCAGGTAAGGTTACGTTGGGTAAGGTCAGGTAAGGTCAGGTCAGATCAGGTAAGGTCAGGTCAGGTCAGGTTAGTTTAGGACAAGTCAGGGTAGGTTAGGAAATGTTAAGTCAGTCAGGTAAGGGTTGGATATAATAGAATAGGATAGGATAATATAGGATAGGTTAGGTTAGGTTAGGATAGGTTACGTAAGGTAGGTTTAATAAAGGCAAGGCAAGGCAAGGCAAGGTAAGGTAAAAGTAAAGTAATGTAAAGTTAGGTTAGAATAGATTAGGTCAAGGCAGGCTTCAGCTGGGTCGCTAGATTTATTTATTCGAGAGCTCGTTTTCTTCCAGCCTGAATGATTGAAGTGGCTCCGCTTGCCTTCGTCTGCCTTCGCTTTGCTTGGTGCTCTGTGTGTGTGTGTGTGTGTGTGTGTGCTAGGTGATCGAAAGTGTGGTTAGGTTAGATTGTTCCCCTCTCCATGTTAAGCGATCGAATGAGTGAGTGAGTGAGTGAGTGAGTGAGTAATTAGGTTAGGGTTGATGTTTAGTGAAGGGACATTTTTTTATTTTTTAATGCATAATTACATCTGATTATTCTTTGTTGATTTGTCCATTTCTCTCCCTGTCTCTCGGCATCTCTGTCTACCTTATCAAATTCTTCAAATCTCTCCTCTATTCAGAAAACTCTCTCTCTCTCTCTCTCTCTCTCTCTCTCTCTCTCTCTCTCTCTCTCTCTCTCTCTCTCTCTCTCTCTCTCTCAACGTTTCATCACCTTTTTTTCCATCTCAATTTTTAGTTTAGCGTTCAACATTCTCTCTCTCTCTCTCTCTCTCTCTCTCTCTCTCTCTCTCTCTCTCTCTCTCTCTCTCTCTCTCTCTCTCAACGTTTCATCACCTTTTTTTCCATCTCAATTTTTAGTTTAGCGTTCAACATTCTCTCTCTCTCTCTCTCTCTCTCTCTCTCTCTCTCTCTCTCTCTCTCTCTCTCTCTCTCTCTCTCTCTGAGTGTGCTCTGGGAGAGCGCTGAATTGATGCAGGGCATTTATGTTTTATAATCCCTCAAGTCAGGATAGGAATGAGAGCGGATCTTCCATCAGCAAGCGAGGCAAGAGAGGCGTCCTTTGCCTCGCTGAAGTGGGATCTGTGGGGTTCACTGCATTGCCTGACCCACGCTATCCAAGCTCTGCCCCTCCCTCGCCTTGCTTCCCCCGCCACTCAATGGTACACACTCACCAGTTGGCAGTGCACAGTCAATAGGGAACTTTACAGTATTGAGAATATTCATGAGTGGGGATAGGTGGAAATAATAATATGTAGAACATAAGAAGAACATAAGAAATAAGGGAAGCTGCAAGAAGCGACCAGGCTTACACGTGGCAGTCCCTGTATGAAACACTCCTACCTATTTCCATCTGTTATCCCCATCCATAAACTTGTCTAATCTTCTCTTAAAGCTCTCTAGTGTCCTGGCACTAACTACATGATTACTGAGTCCGTTCCACTCATCTACCACTCTATTTGAGAACCAATTTTTTCCTATCTCCTTCCTAAACCTAAATTTTTCAAGCTTGAACCCGTTATTTCTTGTTCTACCTTGGTTGCTGATCCTAAGAATTTTGCTTACATCTCCCTTGTTATAACCCCTATACCACTTAAAGACTTCTATCAGGTCCCCTCTTAACCTACGTCTCTCTAGAGAATGTAAATTTAACCGCTTCAACCTCGCTTCGTAAGGAATACTCCTCATCCTCTGAATCCTTTTAGTCATTCTCCTCTGTACTGATTCTAATAGACCTATATCTTTCCTGTAATGTGGGGACCAGAACTGCACAGCGTAGTCTAGATGAGGTCTGACCAGCGCCAAGTATAACTTTAATATTACTTCCGGCCTTCTACTTTTAACACTCCTAAAAATGAATCCTAGTACCCTATTTGCCTTGTTTCTGGCTTCTATGCATTGTTTCCCTAGACGGAGTTCAGAGCTAACTATAACTCCTAAATCTTTCTCGTACCCTGTACCTACCAGAGTTTGGGTGTTTAATGTGTACCTATTGTGTGGGTTTCCTCTACCTACGCTAAGCACATTGCATTTATTGATATTAAATTGCATTTGCCATCTATCCGTCCATTCATTCATTCTATCTAAGTCTGTCTGCAAGGCGATGGCATCCGCTTCTGACCTAATTAATCTACCTATCTTTGTGTCATCCGCAAATTTACTAACATCGCTACTAATTCCACTATCCAAGTCATTGATATATATTAGAAATAATAATGGCCCTAATACTGATCCCTGTGGCACCCCACTAATGACATGACCCCACTCGGATTTCGAGCCGTTTATTAGCACTCTCTGTCGCCTGTTACCAAGCCATGACCCTATCCAACCTAACACCTTCCCATCTATCCCGTGCGCCCTAACCTTTCTCAGGAGCCTTTGATGGGGCACCTTGTCGAATGCTTTACTAAAGTCCAGATATAAGATATCATAACTATCACCATTATCTACTGCCTCGTACACCTTACTGTAAAAACTTAACAAGTTTGTCAGGCAAGACTTCCCCTTCGTGAAGCCATGCTGTGACTGATTTATCAAGTTATGTTTGTCTAAATGTTCCCTAATGTTCCTGGCTATTATTGACTCTAACATTTTACCTACAACTGAAGTTAAGCTGACAGGTCTATAATTAGACGCTAAAGTTTTATCCCCTTTCTTAAAGATGGGTACTACATTAGCCTGCCTCCACATTACTGGTACCTCACCCGACTCCAGTGATTTCCTAAAGACAGAAACTAACGGCTCACTAATAATCTTTTTACATTCCTTCAGTACTCTGGGATATATTTCATCAGGTCCTGGTGACTTGAACTTTTTTAGCCTATCTATCTCCTGCTCCACTATCTCCCTAGTTATGGAAATATCCGTCAGCTTCTCATACTCATCTGCTCTAAACACCTGTTCACTATCTGGCATATCCTGCATGTTTTCCTGAGTGAAGACAGTTAAAAAATAATCATTCAGAAGTTTACTAATCTCCTCCCCAGAACTAACCAGCTCCCCATCTGCTGCCTTTAATGGACCTACAGTATCCTTATTTTTCGTCTTGTATACCTGATAAAATCCCTTGGGGTCCGTCTTCGCCTGGCTGGCTACCTTTAATTCATAATTGTCCTTAGCTTTCCTCGTTAACTTCCTGACTGTTCTAACTAATTCATTATACTGTGTCCTTAAAACTTCCTCACCTGCCTTTAATCTCTTATATATACTTCTCTTACGCCCTATACGAGTATAATGCTTTAACCTAGCAGTCATCCATTTAGGGTCATTTTTTTGTGATCTTATTGTTTTATATGGGATATTTGCTAATTGACCTGTATGAACTTTATCTACGAAATATTTATACAATTCATCTACATTTACTTCACCTAAACCCCTCATCTCGTTCCCTACCATCCTCTCCCCTCCCTCATCAACTCGCCTCGACCTTACCTCTCTCATTTCAGCATGACCTGACATTCCAACATACTCACACCTATCTCCCCCCTTCCTCTTTCCTCCTCCCTTCTGGAGCCTCACCTCACCTCCCTCATCCTGCCTTATCTCTCTGAACTCCGTCCCTGACCTGACCTCACCCTGCATCCTTTGCCAGTCCATTCCTTGGAGGTACCTTTTTAATTCTTCAAAATCTGCTCTCCTAAAGTCAGGTATTTTACTAGTGTTTTTATTTCTAACAGTTTCTTCCCATTCTAGATTGTACCTAATTTCCCTATGGTCACTGTTACCTAGCTGTCCTCCAACCTCTACCTGCGTGACTGCTTCCTCCCTGTTAGTAAGAATTAAATCTAGAATATTATTCCCCCTTGTGGGTTCTACGACTACCTGTTTTAAAAAATTATCCTGAATTACCTTAAGGAATTCCTCTGCTTCCTTGTTACCCACAATCAGACTCCAGTCGATATTCCTAAAATTAAAATCTCCTACCACACATACCTGACTGTACCTGCCTGCTCTATTTAATTCCTGCCACAGTGAGGTGTTAATTTCCTCTGTACTGGTCGGTGGTCTGTAAACTACCCCTAGTACTACTGACTGCGATCCTTCCTTAATATCTACCCATATCGACTCTGCTTTGTTATCTGTTTTAATTCTATTGTTCATACAGCACTGTAATGTGTCCCTAACGTATAACACGACACCTCCTCCTCTCCTGTTTTCTCTATCTTTATAGAACATTGTATACCCATCTATCTTAACCTCTGGATTAAATACTTTTCCTGACATATCTAACCAAGTTTCAGTTAAAGCGATGATATCAAATTTCTCTACACTCGCTATTCCTCTAAGCAAGTCTATTTTATTCAGAATACTTCTACAATTTGTGTAGTAAACACTTAAGCTATTTCTCACCATCCCTAAGCTAGTTTCCTTTCTAGATTTAACTAATTTGCCCCTTGCCTTCTCCTCACTACCCCTTCTTCCCTCCCGACTAACGAAAAAAGTGCTGGAGTGCAGTTACCTCCCGCTCGAGTGTTTCGGCCAAAACACGAACACCCTGGCGTGACAAATGCACTCCATCCCTGGCGTACAAGGTGTCCCTGCCATAGAAAAGGTCCCAGTTGTCGATGAACGTCCATCCATTACTCCTACAATGATTCGCGAGCCTGCGATTCACTGTAATAGCCCTGGACAGCCACTCAGCACCAACTCCCCTCCTCGGCAAGACACCACATACCACGGGGATCCCTCCCTTGTCCCTAATCCTGTCCAAAGCCTATCGAAACCTCCTGATAAGCTCCTCACTCCTGACCTTGCCAAGGTCATTCCCTCCCGCACTGAGAAAAACAATGGGCTTGGTCCCATCTTTTTCCAAGCACGTGTCTAGCCTATCAGCTACCTTCCCTATCCCGGCCCCCGGCAAACACACCCTCGACCTACGCTTCCTATCCCTAGCACAGAACGCACTATCTAAGTGCCTAACCTGACTATCACCAAACACAAGCACTCTACCTTGGGGCAGGGTAACTGCATCTGCCCCCTCCTTCTTGCCTCCTCCAGCCCTGTCCACCTCCTTCTCCTTCTCCTCCTCCAGCACATTGAAGGGATTCTTCGTCTCCACGGAAGGTGCCCTGAGCACCTTCACCCTCTTGGCTCCCCTGCACACAACCGACCACTGCTCCTCCGTCGCCTTACTAGGTAAGGTGACGGTGGGGCACGACCCTCCCACAGGTGCTGAGATCCTCTCACGAAACTCAGCCTGCACCTCCGAGATCCTTCGATGGAACTCAGCCTCCACCTCTGAGACCTTCGCAACGAAGGCCTCGAGAACAGGAGAACTAACACAACCTGTCGACTCAGCAACACAAGGCGCCATGTCTACACTAGCCAGCTATATTAGCGTCAGGTCACTGCTCACTAAACACGTCCGTTCACTAGGAACCCTCTCCGTTCACTAGGAACCCTCTCCGTTCACTAGGAACCCCGTCCGTTCACTAGGAACCCTAGGTTTGCTTCATTCGTTTGTACATTGAGTGCCACGTTAAGTCTGATCAATTTTTGTAGCTTCGCTTGTTTTAAGTAAAGTCTTAAGAGCCTGTTAGGAATCTAGCGATATTTGTCATCTTGTTACTTACCTACGTAATAACACACACACACACACACACACCAGAACACAAGAAAATAATGCAAACTCCAAGAGGCTATCAGATTAAAAAAAACATACGACCATTTAGCTATATATATATATATATATATATATATATATATATATATATATATATATATATATATATATATATATATATATATATATATATATATATATATATATATATATATATATATAAAAGACCAGTGGTTGTTAGGACACCAAAAACTTCAAACGCCCAGTGATTAATAAAACAAACTTCATCTGAGCAAATCGTCAAAGCTGTGGCTTGAAAACATCCGTAGCATCACTGAACTAACGATAATACCAACATGGAAAACCTCAATTGTTAAGAAATAAGCAAAGATTGTGATGGGCAGGGAAAGAAAGGGAAAGATTATGAGTAATCTGAGACGCTATAGCCTAGTGGTTCCTCTGTGCGCAGATAAAATAACAACAACAACAACAACAACAACAACAACAACAACAACAACAACATCAACTAAACACTTGCACCAAACAGTGACACTATTAAAATGAACATGAACAAGGAGACCAATTGAAATGTTGAGGCAAAGAGAAGGTTGACAAGTGGTGATTGGAGACGCTGCATCCTGTTTGCTACTAGCTTCTCAATGCACAAATAATAAACAACGACTGAACAGATACGCAGAACACAGGGTGATCAGAAACACTGCAGCTTATTACCTTCCTTACTTCCTCTATGCGCAAGTAACAAGCAAGTAATGACTGAACAAATACGCAAAATATGGGTTGACCAAAAACACTGGAGGCTGCTAACCTTTCAGTTCCTCTATGCACAAATGATAAATAAACAAAACACATGCACACAAAATAGTGACTAGTACATTACCAACATAGACAGGAAGACACGGGGAAGAGCAGGGAGGGAATATGACGCCTTCAAGGTGACTGAGAGGCGATTCCAACACTCCGCGGCTCTCCACGGCACAGTCTGCACCGCCGCCTCGCAGTTCTCACGACCACTGCACACAGTAATGTTACGGAGGCACAATTACCGGGGAAACTAACACACGGGCCGTCACCTTTACGTCACCACGAGATAATGCAGAGGCGACCAAAACTGAATGAGTATCTCAGTTCGTTCAGCAGTTTACAGCACACGGTATTGACACGGACGCACAAGTACTAAGGAAACTAGTACGCGGCCGCCCGCTGTCTTGTCGTAACCACGCGGCAGTGGCGAGGCGAGCAGGACTAAGGCGGCTGAGAGTTACAGATTCAGTGTCTCAGTTCGAAGGTTCCTTGTTTGGAGTATTGTTCACGCAGCTGAGCCAAATGTCCACGGTCTGACAGTGCGGGAAATATCTATAGCATTCTTTAGTGTGTAGGAGGATACGTGAATTAAAGATGAGGTGTAATATAAAATCTCCAAGGGACGTACTTATATTCAATGGCCTTTATTGTCACGTGAGACTAACCCGCGCTGACTCGAGTCATGCATTGAAGCGTTACGTTGCCAGACTCCACACGGAACATTAATCCTAGATGTGTGTGTGTGTGTGTGTGTGTGTGTGTGTGTGTGTGTGTGTGTGTGAGAGAGAGAGAGAGAGAGAGAGAGAGAGCATGATTTCTATTCGTATGATTTTTCTTTATCTTTTATTTATTTTCTATTTATATTTATGTCTTTGTTAATTGTTTGGGTGGGTAAACACTCAGTGCCACCACCACCACCACCACTGCGATTTGTGGCGGTGTGTTGCAGTCATTGTCATCATAATCATCATCATTCTCCTCATCTTTCTTTTCTTCTTCCTCCTCCTCTTCTTCCTCCTCGTTCTTTTTTTCCTCCTCTTCCTCCTCTTCTTCTTTCTCCTCGTTCTTCTTTTCCTCCTCTTCATCATCAACATATTCTCTTCCTCTTCCGCCTCCTCATCATTAGAAATTTGTTCATCTCCTCCTCTTCCTCCTCTTCTTCCTCCTCTTTCTCCTCCTCCTCTTCCTCCTCTCTCTCTCATCTCCTCCTCACCATCATCATCACCATCATAATAATCTCCATCTTTCTCATCACAATCACCACAACCTCCTCCTCCTCTTCATCACCACCACCACCATCACCACCACCATCATAATCCATTTCCGGTAATACTGCAGTACAAATGTCTTCCAAACATCCTATACGCATCATCATTTTTGTCTATTCCAGGTCACCCGAGCAACACTTCTCTCTTCTCTCCAACTCAAATGAATCTGTGAGCACTGCCTTGTTTTACCATCCTTTCGTTGACATTCTGCTTTCCTAACTGTCTGTATCACTGGCTCCGCGCTTACTGTGCCCTGCGTATGTCAACTTACTTCTTCAATGCACTATCACCATCAAGAAGCGGGGTCAGGATTTGCTTAAATGGACATGCCGTGACTCTCTCTATATATGACGAGGACAGACGAGACTACGAGTGAATATACCGGGTCAGTTTTAGTCTCTTCGTAAGCTATTCAAACGAAACACTCCTCTTATTTGTTCGGGAGCTTACCAACTTAGGAAGCGTTTTTGGTTGATAGTTTACGAAAAGACTGTGGAATTGATCCTTTTGCCTTACCAGTTCAAATTTTCGGTACTCCCCCAAACGACAAGCAGTGTGCAAAGTTGATTGTGGAACCTGATGACGGCTAAAGTACTTTTGTCGGTTAGCTAGCAAGAGGAAAAAGGGTGACTCTGGAACTGGCCTGTCAGCAATAAGGCGGTAGTTTGAAGGGTTAGACTGGATGGGGACGATAGGTGGAAATAGGTAGGTATGTTTCGTACAGGGACTGCCACGTGTAGACCTGATGGCTTCTTGCAACTTTCCTTATTTTCTTATGTTCTCATGTTCTTTTAAGGAGGAGGAGGAGTGGTCAGACTTTCTCGCCTTCCACCTCTCTGGACTGCGCCTTCTGAGTGTCTGTAACCCTTTCACTGTTATTTAACACATCTTTTAATCACTAACCACTCCGAGACATATTTTCTTCTAAATATCAAAATGTATTCCTTTCTATGCCTTCTGTTTCCTGTAGATGGTGATGAGGGGAACGTACGTTGTTTTAGTGTTGTGAATTGTTGCATACCGCAGTGGAAGGGCAGCAGGGTGTTGCGTCATGGCCTTCCCACTTCCCAGTCTTCTTATCTTGACTGGTGCGAGGTCGTCACTGTGGCCTGTGCTTTTACTGACGGCATGGCGTATTTCTTCACTCATTACATGGTCTACCTAATAAATAGTCACGATTTTGCCTTACACAGTTTTGGTAAGAATAATTGGAGTAGGTGGGAAATATTAAGGAATTTTCTATTACACCAATGAAAATAAATAGAAAAATCGTTAAGTACATTATTTTTCTTAGGAATAACGTATTCTAGTCTATTTCTTTCCAATATACTTTAATCTTCATTTTCTGACATTATTTTTTTTTTCCTTTCCACAAAATAATCACTCGATTTTTTTTACTCCTTAGGGTTTTAAATGAACAATTTCAATTATATATATATATATATATATATATATATATATATATATATATATATATATATATATATATATATATATATATATATATATATATATATATATATATATATATATATATATATTTTTTTTTTTTTTCTTTCTTTTTTTTTATGTGTGTGTGTGTGTGTGTGTGTGCGTGTGTGTGTGTGTGTGTGTGTGTGTGTGTGTGTGTGTGTGTGTGTGTGTGTGTGTGTGTGTGTGTGTGTGTGTGTGTGTGTGTGTGTGTGTAAGTAATGTTTATTGGTTTATAATATTAATACAAGAATTACTGTAACATTTTCATTTTGTATCAAATTGTGTTGAGCCGCAGCTCGTGCACACTTGTTTGAGTTGAGCCATTGTCACACAGAGAGCACTCACGCTTTCATGTCAATCATCCTTTTCAAAAACATACATAATCATACACACACACACGCACACACACACTCACACACACACACACACAAGTATACATATACACACACATACACACATACATATATTTACATATACATTTAAGCATACATACATACATATACACATACATGTACATACACGTACATACGCACGCATACATACATACATACATACGCACACATACACACATACATACATACATACATACATACAGATACATAAGTAATGTAAGTGGAACATCTGTGGGAAACAAAAATAATTTCAACAAAATAATAATAATAGCATAATGACTTATGGAATTTGCAGAATTTTCGACCCTACTGTTTTTAATTAAGGGAAATAAAAGAGAACGGCGGCTGTCTTGCATTAGAGAAAACAAAAAATTTTTACTCAAACTTTAAATAAATAATTAAATTAATCTTCCAATACTATTTTAAACAGTTTTTAGGATAATGCAAGCATCTCTTCTATTTTATCTATTATTTCGTGGTGTTTTGTACTATTAATTATCAGTTTTTAGTGCAAGAAGTTCAAGAAAAGAGAAAAAAAACAAAAACACTATATAGATAAGGACAATATGGTCGCTATTAACATGTATATTTAGAAGACTTTCGACCCCATAATTTCCAAGGAGTGAGCGGCGGCCATCTAGGAAACTGAAGTATTAGAGAAAACGTGATATTTTAACGCCAACTAAAGAAAAACTGAATTGATCTAACTATTAATAACTTGTAATATTTTTACGATAGTGTTAACATTTACTGTTATATGAATCGGCTATAATTATTTATTGGCGTTGATATTACGTAAATTACACAAGCTTAATCTATGACAACATATATATAACGAAAAAAAAAAAAAAAAAATGACGTCTCTCTCAACACACACACACACACACACACACATACACACACACACCTTTATGTACGTATACTGTAGGAAATATTGTATTTTTATTGTTTCCTCTGCAAATACAGTAGAAATGTTGTGTGTGTGCCAGTGGAGCCTTAAACACACCCTTAAAAACACTCGTAACCTCAAGTAGAGCCCTTTAAAACAGAGCAGGTGT
>NC_087169.1:637500-640000 GCF_035594125.1 Scylla paramamosain
GATCTCCATGACAGAGAGTCCGCTGGGATTAAATGATGAAATAATTTGATTCTCTTGAGTGAGTGTAAGTTGACGTAACTCTTCATTTTGAAATCAGTGTAGGTCCTGCAGCGTTCCTGGATCCGTGCAGCAGGTCCAGGCCACTCCCTTCAAGTGCCTCACCAGAGCGGTATGAGCCTGGCTGGAAGTCACTCCCCCTGACCTGCCTCTCTTCATCCCCTCCACCTTCAGAACATTCCCTCATTTTTTTCTTACAAAGAAAGTAACAAAACAATAACTGCTAAGTTGATTGCCTTCATTACATGAAAAGGTTTGATACCATTGTTTTATCCTCATTTGATAAGGCATTTTTTTATCCTCATGCGCATGTTAGGAAAAGTGACAGGTTATAAGCACCAGAACATAACTTCTCTGCTGATTATGAGCTGAAGAGAGAGACTCTCCATGAAGGGAAGTCCTCTGGGATTTAAAAGATTGACTGGGATGCAGTTTGACTATTTTATTGCAAAGACAAAAGCATCTGACAGATCACATGTCATTGCCCCTCATACAAACACATCGCAAATTCCTGTTGTTCAGAATCCTTTGAGACACACACACACACACACACACACACACACACACACACACACACACACACACACACACACACACACACACCACACACTAAGAACACAAATAAGATGTTCCTGGCGGTTAGTTGGCAGCAGTGCTACCTAACTGGGGAGCCACACACAGTGAGTCATATGACAGCCAGCTTCTTGCACCCTCTTGTCCTCCTCCGTATGGATCACAATGGGCGTGTTGAGCAGGCAAGCTGCACCACCAATCTCTGCATCCGCTGCCCACACAGCATGAGCGTTGATACGGTTGTTGCTCACGTGTCCTTCCTTCCCTGTCCTTCTGCCCTATATTATTTTCGAAGTGAGACTTGTGTTGCTGATTCAAGGTCAGCAACACACTGCAGCCGCTCATGAAGGGAGGATGCATCGAAGTCACAATCAGATGCTTCACTGAGGCGTCTACACACCGAATAGCCTGGCTGGACTTCAACAGGTAGCAGCACGGCAGGGCGACCATGCATCAAATTAAATGCACAAAACCCTCTTCATTTCTTCTTGCTTGTGATGAAAGCAAACAGCACACCAGGCAGATCCCCCGGCCATCGAGCCTTCACCCCCACTCACACCTCCGGCAGGGATGCCTGGACTGTCCGGCTGCTTCGCTCAGCTGAACCGTTGGCTTGGGATGCCATCCACTGGTGATCCGCTGCTCCACACCCAGACCACGCAGCTGCCTCGACACACTGTTCACAACTGTCGACCCTGCTCAGTGATCTGGACAGCTGGCACGTCATGGCGACATACGGTCTCACAGATGAAGACAGCTACACTTGTGGCAGTCTTGTCCTTCAGCGGTTGTGCTTCAGTCCGTTTGGTGAAGTAGTCCTCCATGATCGCCACGCAGACACAGCCCTCCTGTGATGGCGTCAAGCGACACGTCTTTGCCAACTTATTTCCATGGTTTTGTGGGGGGGGGGGGTGCAGAGTGCAGGGCCGGTGACGTCTTCTGGAACCAACACCAGCCTTGTGGTAGCGATCAAGTGCTGCTGGCTACTTCTTCACTTCAGCTGTAACACCAGGCCACCAAAATCTGTGCTGTAATCTACTCACATAACTAAAATGCACTCAGTTATACTGAGTAAAAATGCTGTGAATGATTGAATCACTGAATGTGCAGTGCCCGCGCGCACGCGCAGTGCTCGTGAGCCTCCGCCACGGGTGTGGAGAGGCGACTGTGACCGCGGTGGGCCGGTGGATGCCCCTGTAATCAAAAGGGTGCTTGACGGGCCGTCATTCTGTTCCCGCTACCCCTCATTACCTCACAAATATTCAGTCGACCTCACCGTAATAGAAAGTGAGGCTTCAGTTCAGTAGGTAATCGTGCAGGAGGAGAAGGTTTTGAAGGCCCGCCGCACCGTCACGGCGCAGTCAGTTCGCACACGCCAGGCTCAGTGTGCCGCGGCAAGCAGCGCCCGCCTGTTGGTGTGGACGGTGCGGCGGTGTGTGAACCTCTGGTGTTGTGTTACACGTGTCCCCACGTGTAACACAACACGGTGCGTGACACGGGAGTGGCGTGTGGTGGTGACTGGCGCGGCGGTGAGGGATGGACGTGGTGGTGCAGGGCGATGAAGTGTTGCAGCAGTTCTGTGGCGGCGGTGAGGCAGCGGGCAGGGCGGCGTGGGGACGTGACGTGACGTGACGCAGGCGGCACGTGAAGGTGCTGAGGAGTGTATGGTGGTGGTGATGGTGGTGGAGGTGCTGGTGATGGGTGTGTCGCCTGTGGTGGTGGCGGTGGTGATGGTGGGTGTGTTGGCTGTGATGGTGGTGGTGGTGGTCGTGGCAGCGGCTCGTGCGTCACGCCAGGCAAGCCGTGAGCCCTGCCCGCCATCTTGCAGCTGGGCCTTGGCCTGGCCCGCGGCGGCGCTCGCTCTCCAAGA
>NC_087169.1:645000-652500 GCF_035594125.1 Scylla paramamosain
TTAACTATAAATTCATTCTACCTCTACTCTATCTACTCTTATGCCACTCTCCACCACTGTAGCCTCACAGTCGAGGCCTCCTAAGTCTGCAGGTATGGGAGTGGAATGCCTTGTCCCCCTGAGACACAGGAGGGCAGATCTGAGGAGGGAGAATGAGAGACGGCACCTCATCCATGCGACGACATGGCTCCTTGGCTGGTGCTTCTTTTCTGCCATTAGGTCGGCTAGTCTTGAGTAGAAGCACTGAGCCTTGGAGCCCATCCCGCCAGATGTGGTGAAGACCAGAGGTGTGAAGCTGCCCTGGTCAACGTGTTGGATTCTCTCCCCATACGCTCGGATCTTCTCCTGCTCATTCTTGCGGTGGGCGGCCTCCAGGGAGAGTTCGTGGTGACAGGCGGCCATCGGGTCAAAGATCCGTATGTCCATGAATGCTTTCTGTCCCCTTGTCCAGAACCCTCGTGCACTGACGTCGACTCGAGCCTCGTTGGTGGTGTTGGCTGTTCTGTAGCGCAGGTGCTCGCCGTCTAGCGGCAGGAGGGTCGGTTCAGTGGAGACATCGTGGCACACCTCCCTGAGCATGCTGGCGGTCAGATCTCTCACCTCATCGTGCCTGATACATACGAATCCCCCCTTTTTGCACGTCATGGTGTGGTTGACGTCATTGGGGGAGCCACACACACAAGTACTTGGGAGCTACTACTACTACTACTACTACTATTACTTCTACCACTACTACTACTACTAGTACTACTACTACTACTACTACTACTATTACTACTACACTCAGTATATCACCGTAAAGCGGAAACAATTATTTCTCAGATTAGAGAGAGAGAGAGAGAGAGAGAGAGAGAGAGAGAGAGAGAGAGAGAGAGAGAGAGAGAGAGAGGGAGAGATGGGAAAAGTGAAGGCAGTGGTGTGGGTGGGGTGTGGGGGGTGGGGGGTGGCGGGGGAGGAGGGAGGGTTTGCGTGAGTGTTGAGTTTCAGTTTATTTGATAAAGTTGCATACAATTTTTGGGTAGAATAAATTGTAAGTAGTACAAGTAGTAGCAGAAGTGAGTGGGCGGAGCAGTGAGCCATTGTTAACATGTATTGCCGGTTATTAGGTGTTTATTTCGGCAATTACCATTGCTGTACACGTTTGTGCTATAAGTTTGCGCCTTTAATATTAACATTTTGATAACATTCAATTTTTGCTATTTCTTGATTTATTTTACATTGTGTTGTAGTGGTGGTGGATTTAGTATTCTTTATTTACGTGTGTAATTAAGTTTAATTTACAACTATTTTACATGTTCTTTACTCTTACATGGAGGTGGAGGAGGAGCGCCGCGCCTCTCTATAGTGAAGAGACTCCTGGTGGGGAAGCAGGCATGCTGGCTCGCTGGCGCCTCCCTGTTTAGTCTTTGTAATTTTTGGTACTGTTCATCTCCCTCTTCCTGGAGGCGTTGCCAGACCGCCACAGCCATCATGGCATGGAGCCTCTCGGGGAGGGCAGGCAGGAAGTAGGGGAGGGGCGCTTGGTGACGGAGACCTTCTGTTGTCGTGTGTGTGAGCGGCGGCGGCCAGTGTTATTATTATTATACACCAGCGAGGCGCAGCATTCTGCACCTTCTGGAGTCTGCTTATGGCTCTTCTTCTGTCAAGGCGTGAGTGGGTATCGGAGTACCGGGATCACCAGTGTCTTCTTCACAAGGCGGAGCTTGATTCCCTCGTCCAGGGCCCCCCTGAATCGGTAGAGAGTGGCCAGAGTGGATCGGGCCTGCTGCTGCGCCACTCTTGCTGTGATGTGTGTAGTGTGTCCCCTGGTGGATATTCGTAGGCCGAGTAGGGAGCCAGCCACCTGGGGAGAATTCCACTGGCTCGCACTCAACCAGGAGAGGGTCTGGGGTTCTGGTGGCGAGGGGACGACTGAGAACTTTTAGCAGTGTTCGTCCTGGTTGTGTCCTGAATCCATACTGCCCCGCGGCCTTGTGGAGCTTGTTTCCATCCAGGTGGCTCCGGAGTCTGCTCGTGACGATGCTCTCAAAGATCTTTCCCGGGACTTGCAGAAGGGAGATGGCACGGCAGCTGTCTGGGCGGGTAGGGACCTCCTCCTTCCCAGGCTTTACACCACTCTCACCTCCGCCTCCTTGAAGTCGTCAGGAAAGTAACCTGCTGACAGGGCTGCGTTGAAAATCTCCGGAGGCGATCCTTGGCGCCGTCCGGGAGTTTCCAGATGATCGTCTTGTTGATCCCACTCCTGCCTGGACAGGTGGCCTTGGTGGGTGAGAGGGGAGGGAACTTGTGGGTCTGCTGAGCGCTGGCAACTCCCTGGGTGAGGATGGACTGGTGCTGGTGGTGGTGGTGGCGGCAGTACCGGTTGGAAGGCGAATGTGCGAGTAGGCGTGGTGTTGTGTGTTCCTCAGTGCAGGTATGTGCAGGTGTGTAGGACAGGTGTGTGGTGTGGGGAAGGGAAGGGTTGTGTTAGGTTAGGTTAGGTGGTGTGTGTGAGAGAGAGAGAGAGAGAGTGGTAGTAGAAGTAGTATTTATAATGGTAGTTATGGTGGTGGTAATGCTCCTGTGTGTGTGTGTGTGTGTGTGTGTGAGGGCAAATAAAATGCAAGAAGGAGAGGAAAGGGAAGAAGAAAGTGTACAAGACTAAGATAATGCTCCCTTTGTGCCCCCTCCCCTCACCCCCCTCCTCCCCTCTCCCCTCTCCCACCTCTCAACATTTATGACGCACAAAAACAACTCCATAATGATGAGGCCACTAGAGAGAGAGAGAGAGAGAGAGAGAGAGAGAGAGAGACTTATTATTATTATTATTATTATTATTATTATTATTGTTATTATTATGAATTGGTAATTATATATAAATAAGTATTATTTTATTGTTGTAAATAATAATGTGTGTGTGTGTGTGTGTGTGTGTGTGTGTGTGATGTTGTCCACTCTAACTCAATATATAACTAGTACTTCTACCTCCTCCTCCTCCTCCTCTCCTCCTCCTCCTCCCTGCTCCTCCTCCTCCTCCTCCTGCTCCTCCTGCTCCTCCTCCTGTCAGCGAACAATGAAAGAGATGGAGCTTCTATTACGTTATTTTCGCAAACCTTTTTAACTCTCTCTCTCTCTCTCTCTCTCTCTCTCTCTCTCTCTCTCTCTCTCTCTCTCAGAGAATTTTATCTTTCCAGTCAATATATATATATATATATATATATATATATATATATATATATATATATATATATATATATAGAGAGAGAGAGAGAGAGAGAGAGAGAGAGAGAGAGAGAGAGAGAGAGAGAGAGAGAGAGAGAGAGAGAGAGAGAAGGGGAGCTTAAAAAGGGTAGCAGCGGATTTGAAAGATTGAGGGGAGAGGGGAGAGTGAAGGCAAAGATGATAACTACTACTACCACTACTACTACTACTACTACTACTACTACTACTACTACTACTACTACTACTACTACTACTACTACTACCACCACTACCTACTACTACTACTACTACTACTACTACTACTAAACTACTATCACTACTACTACTACTACTACTACTACTACTACCACTACTACTACTACTACTACTACTACTACTACTGCTACTACTACAACTAGTAGGTCACATGGTGCCGTGATGTCGTGTAAGCGTCCAGCAGGCAGGCATAGACCCTTACGTGTCCTACGAGCCCTGCCACAGAACTCAGGGAGCTGACCTCGGACTGTTCAGTCGGAGTAGGAGGAGGACGAGGAGGAGGAGGAGGAGGAGGAGGAGGAGGACAACAAGGAAAGAGAGAGAAAATAATGCCATCTTTTATGAGAAAGACAGAGAGAGAGAGAGAGAGAGAGGAGAGAGAGAGAGAGAGAGAGAGAGAGAGAGAGAGAGAGAGAGAGAGAGAGAGAGAATTTTCTTTCATTATCATAATTATGTTATAATTCTTCTCATTCTTATCATAATCATCGTCATCATCGGTACAGCGCTGTTATTATTTTGTACCTCTCTCTCTCTCTCTCCTCTCTCTCTCTCTCTCTCTCTCTCTCTCTTCTCTCTCTCTCTCTCTCTCTCTCTCTCTCTCTCTCTCCAAACAAATTATCTACCCATTTATTTATTTATTTATTTATTTATTTATTTATTTATTTAATTATTTATTTATTGTATAATGTAACGATGTATTGAATTGCAGTGTGTGTATTCTCCCCAGTGTTCCCCCGCTCAGTAAGCTCCCCACTCTGACATAATCCTCTCAGGTAGTCTCCCCAACAACACAAATAAACACTGCCCTTAACAAACTCCCCACACTACCCTCCCCTTCCCCTGCCTCAATTAACCTCCCCAAAAATATGACACCCATAATTAAACTCCCCAATTATACTAACGCCGAACACAGTCTCCCCACCTCCCCACTAGTCTGATCTCCCCATCTCCCCACGTCCGTCTCTTGTCAAACTAGTCTAACTAGTCTCCCCGTCCCCTCCCAAGGCTAACCTCCTCATCTTATCTCCCCATGTCCTCCCCATCCTGTCACCACTACACTACCCTCCCCACTGCAACATAAACCCTGATAACTAACCTCCCCTTACAATCTCACTCACAATCTCCCCAAAATTAGTCTCCCCATCTCCCCTGACTAGCCTCCCAATTTCTTTCCCTTTCCAGACGTCACTCAGCATTCATCTCCTCATTCCCCTCTCTTCCCTAACCTCCCCACTTCCCCATACCCACAAATTAATCTCCCCATCTCCTCCCCGTCCCACGCCTTCAACTAAGCACACATTTTTCCATCAGTTTCCTTCCTCCAACCTCCCCAGTCTAATCTCCCCATCTCCTCCCATCTCTCCCCATCTCCATCATGAACTAACCTCCCAGCCTCACCACTCGCCTCCCCATCACCCCTTCTTTCCCCAGCATCCCCATCTCATCCCCCACTAATCTCCCCATCTCCCCCAGGGCAAGGCTGCGGGTGCTCTCCCCCAGGGCAGTGTTTGATGGCGCCCCTGGGATTATGAGTGAGGCAGTGACATCCGCCCCTGCCCCCCGCCCGCTCCCTCTCCCCCAAGACCCTTGAGGCCAGGTCGTTCGGTAAGTGAGGCACTGGGGTGATGGGGGTGAATGAGCGTGCAAATGGGTGTTTTGGGGTGTTTGTGGTGGTGGTGATGGGGCTGTTTGGCTGGTGATGGGGTGACACTGGGGAGACAGGAATAGAGAGAGAGAGAGAGAGAGAGAGAGAGAGAGAGAGAGAGAGAGAGAGAGAGAGAGAGAGAGAGAGAGAGAGAGAGAAAGAGCAAATCGAGTGACAATCCGACACACGGACATAGACAGGAAATGGCGTCTCTCTCTCTCTCTCTCTCTCTCTCTCTCTCTCTCTCTCTCTCTCTAGTGTGAGCCGCTACATCAGCAGGAGAGAGTGGCAACATGGCGTGCAAAGGGTAACACAATAACAAGCACCACAAGATGGCCAACACACACGACACGCACACAACACACACAAAGCCACTCTGTCAAAACAAACAAATCATTCAAAACTTTTATCGCTGAAAAAAAAAAAGAAAAACAAAAGAAAAACAAAAAATAAATTCCTGAAATGTGCAGCAGGGGTAGCAAAATGGCGGAGGAGCAAACCAGTGTGGCAAACCAATATGGCGTCTGCCTTTCAGCAAACGTACAAAAATTCAGTATTCACCATTACAACCAAATGAAAGAGCCAAGAAGCGAGCCAAACAAGTAAACACCCCTACAAACATGGAGCCTCCCAACAAACACCCAACAAACACCCTCAAATAAGCCAAAGGATTACCAACATGGCGGACAAGTGGCGTCAGTACTCGCCCCTGCTTCTCATCATCGACTTGGAATCTATGCCACTGACAAACCGTCGACTATTTTCAAAGTCTTCTTGAGCGTCCACTCTCAATATGTGAGGCTCCCTGGAGGTGAGCCTGGCCAGAACACCCTTATTATTATTATTATCATTATTACTATTACTATTATTATTATTATTATTATTATTATTATTATTATTATTATTATTATTATCATCATTGTTTTTGTTGTTGTTGTTGTTGTTGTTGCTGTTGTTGTTATTGTTCTTATCATTTTTATTATTAAAATGTAAAGAAATTTTTCTTGTTCTTCTTGTTGTTTATTTTGTTGTTGTTGTGTTTGTATTTAGTTTGTTTATCTGTTTATTTATTTATTTAATTATTGAGTTATTTGTTTGTGTATTTATTAATTGTTGTGATTCACCTCTTTGTTTATTTACGCACGTGGCAGAATAATGCTGCCTCGTTATTGGCTGCTGGTTGGCCAATCACGGCTCAGGAACCTTTCATTCAGCCAACGTTCTTTTAAGATTAACAACGACAATAATAATAATAATAATAATGAAAATAATAATAATAATAATAATAATAATAATAATAATAATAATTTGAGTTGTATTAATTATATACTGATAAAAATGTTAAGAGTATTTTGTTTTAGTGTTTTACGGTTTAGCAGTGCTTGGGATGTCTGGATGTTTGGTAGAAATTGTTTGTTTTTCCTCCGTGTCTCCGTTTGTGTTTTACCTCCGTGTTTGCTATTGGGTGTGTAGGTGCGTCTGTGTTTCCTCCATGTTTCCTCCGTGTTTGACTATTGTGCCTCACTTGCTAGATAGTTAAAATGGTCGTTTGGAAGATAGTCTCAGTTGACATGCAACGTGCACCGAAGGTTCTTGTGTGCACGTGGTGAGACAAGACCTGACGAGTGCACGAGTCAGTGGTGTGCACGTGGCTCACTACATCATCGTACACACACACACACACACACACACACACACACACACACACACAGTCGCCGAGTAGTGAGTGAAGGCAGGCGTGGTGTGAGCATACCTGAAGGAGATACAAACAAGTGGTTGTACTACAGCTTTTAATGAGGGAATCAGCCATGTGTGGTACAGAGAATACAGTGTTTGTGGTGAAGCTCCTCGCCACACTTGCACGTGGCGGGCGTTCCCCTTCCCTGGGGAATGCACGGCTCTCACCACCACCACCACCGCCACACTCACACCCGTGCATCCACTTACGAGAACGTGACAAACCTGCCACCACTTGTAGTAAACTTAAAACTCAACACAGAAATGAAGAAAGCATCAACCTGACCAAGTTGAGGTGAAGACTGCATGCAGCAGCAGCAGCAGCAGCAGCAGCAGCAGCAGCAGCAGCAGCAGCAGCCTTCACCCTCAACTTGTGGTTGTAACTCAGCTTAGTTGTAACTTAACTTAGCCTAAAGACAAACAGCAGGTGCAACAAACATTAAGAATCACCGTGAGGTGAACCAAATCACTTGAATCCTCCGCTTGTACTAACTTAATTCTCAGCTTCAACTTTGCCACAAGACATACTGCAGGTGGGAAGTGACCCCAAGAACCGCCTCACACTTCAGAACAGAACACTACTCAGCCTTATCTTGCACTAACTCAGCCGTCACTTACACTTGGCCTAAACACACGCACCGCACGCAACACTGACAATCATC
>NC_087169.1:657500-660000 GCF_035594125.1 Scylla paramamosain
TTATTTATGTTTACATTTGTTTGTTTGTTTGTTTGTTTTTTTGTTTCTTCCATTGTCTCCTCATTGATGTGTTTCTAAATTTATTTGTTCATTTCATTGTTCTTCTTCATTTTATTGATTTTTTATTTATTTCTTGCCGTCTTTTTTATTTGTTTATTCTTGGTTTGTTTGTTTGTTTGTTTGTTTTTTTCTTTTTCTTCTACTACTACTACTACTACTACTACTACTACCACTACTACTACTACTACTACTTCTGCTACTACTACTACTACTACTACTACTACTACTACTTTTACTCCTTCCTGCTTCTCCTCCTCCTCCTCCTCCTCCTCCTCCTCCTCCTCCCTCCTCCTCCTCCTCCAATCCCCATCAGTTTGTTGTTGTTGTTGTTGCTCTATTTCTTCTTCTTCATCTTCTTCACTTTCTTCTTCTTCTTCTTCTTATTATTATTATTATTATTATTATTATTATTATCATTATTATTACATTAACAAGAAGAGAGAGAGAGAGGAGAGAGAGAGAGAGAGAGAGAGAGAGAGATGAGAGAGAGAGAGAGAGAGAGAGAGAGAGAGAGTCTGGCATTGGGGCCTTCTGGAAAAGCTGAGGGCAAAGGGGATCCAGGGTGACCTCCTTCAGCTCCTTGGCGACTACCTCCAAGGAAGGACCCTCCAGGTCGTTGTCAATGGGCAAGCGTCCGAGTCCCTCCCGGTGAGAGCGTCAGTGCCGCAGGGCTCGGGTTCTGGGCCAGTCCTATGGAACATCTACGTGGACGATCTTCTCCGACAGCTGCCGGCGGTCTCAGCTTATGCTGACGATTGCACTCTCTCCTGTACCTACCCTCGACACGAAAGTGTGCGTGCTGCTGAAGAGATCATATCAGCAGCTTGGGGTGATACAGGAGTGGGGGGCACGCTGGCAGGTGACCTTTGCCAGCAGTGGGAGGGAGGGCTAAGCTTTGGTGGCCTTCCTCTCGAAATCCAGGAGTCCGTCAAGATTCTGGGGGTGAGGTTGATCGAGGGCTGCGGTTTGACCGCCACGTCAAACACATTGCCCTTAAGGCCTCACACCGAGTCTCCTCCATGAGGAGGGTGGCCAACTTGCTCGACAGAAGGGGGAGGCTCTTGCTCTACCAGGCCCAGATACGGCCTTATTTAGAGTATGCCGCCCTCTCCTGGATGTCCTGTGCTGCCACACACATCAGCAAGCTCGACGGCATCCAGCGATGGGCGCTGCGACTGGTGGAAGCAGCAGGTGCCCCAGCCCATCCTGAGGCTCCCGTCGACACGCTAGAACACCGCAGGGACGTGGCGGCCCTTGTGGTGTTCCACAAGGCACAGGTGCAGGGTGTGCCACATCTGGCGGGACTACGGCTGCCCACCAGTCACTCCGCGGGACACGAGAACGGTGTTATCCAGTGGTGACCTCAGTGGAAGTGCCGCGTTCCCGCTCCAGCCAACACCAGCGCACCTTTTGGGGGAGAGTCTCCAGACTGTGGAACGTCTTCGCGTCCTCCGTCCCACATATCAGGGAGATGGATACCCAGGACGTGAAGTTAGCAGCACACCACTGGAGGGGCTCGTTTCCCAACCCCCCTGCTAACAATATTAACTTAAGTCCATAAAGAATGTATATATATGTATATATCTTTATATTTATATTTGTGTGTTGTGTCCCACCCATAAAATAGGTTGCACACGGCAGTGCGCCTTCGGGTGATAATGTACCTATGTTTAAATAAAAAAAAAAAAGAGAGAGAGAGAGAGAGAGAGAGAGAGAGAGAGAGAGAGAGAGAGAGAGAGAGAGAGAGAGAGAGAGAGAGAGAGAGGGAAGGAAAGAGGAGAGGAAGGGAAAAGGGGAGAAAGGGTGGGGAGGGGAGGAGAGGAGAAGAGAAGAGGAAAGAGAAAAGGAGAGTAGATGAAAAAAAAGAGGAGAGGTTGGGAGTGGAGGAGAAGAAAGGAGAAGAGGGGATAAGAGAAAAGAAGAAAGGAGAAGGAGGGAAGAGAAGAGGAGAGGAGGGGAAAGGAGAGAGGGGGCGTGTTGGGGAGGAGAGGGAAGGAGAAATGAGAAGAGAGGAGAGGAGGGTTGGGGAGGTGAGGGGAGGGGATGAGAGGGGAGAGGAGAGAAGAGAAAAGGGGAGGTGACAAGAGGGAAGAGAAGAGGAGAGGACGGGAGTAAAGGAGAGGGGAGGGAGGAGGGAAAAGGAGGAGAGGGAAGAGGAGGGAAGGTAGGGAAGAGAAGAGGAGAGAAGGGGAAAGGAGAAGAGGCATGGAGAGGAGAAGGGAGGGGAGGGAAGGAGAAGAGGGGAGGGGAGGAGAGGGGAGAAGAAGGAAGGTGAGAGAAGAGGGGAGAGGAGAGGAGAGAGAGAGCATTGTTGGCACACACTTACGGGCGCTGTGTGGGCTGCAGGAGCTGTGCTATCTGGACCGCCTCCCTCCAGCAGCCTCTCGTCCACGCCAGACAACACGAGACCCACCACTGGGCAGCCAGGCAGCCGTGTGGT
>NC_087169.1:662500-690000 GCF_035594125.1 Scylla paramamosain
AACTACGACATCATAGGCGTCACGGAAACGTGGATAAATTCATCAAGCAGGGATTACTTAGCTGAGTACTCACTCCCTGGCTACACCATTTTTAGCTGCGAGAGAACTCACCGTGCGGGAGGCGGTGTTATGTTTTACGTAAAAAGTAATTTTCATCCTCGTTTACTCCCAACCCCAACCATTGCTAATATAGACGTCACTTTCATCCAGTTAGAAAATAAATCTCGTAAAATAACATAAGGTCTCGTCTATCGTCCTCCAGCCCAGTCACCCGCTACAGACGAAAAACTTTATGACCTTATCGCGGACATTTGCTGCGTTAATAATTGCATAATTATGGGGGACTTTAATCTTCCAGTCACGAGGTGGGGTGAACCACTGACGGCTCACGCAGGCCAGCATCTCTACGGGTGTATCCTTGAAAGCTCCCTCCACCAGCACGTCATGCATCCGACGAGAGGTAACAATATCCTAGATATTGTTTTAACAACTGGTGAAGAGTCAGTAAAAGACCTAAAAATTGGACCAGAACTGAGTTCCAGCGATCATCGTAGCTTACTTTTCACCATAAATTTTGACAAAGCTAAAGTAAGCGAAAGTAAAGAAAAAGTGCCAGACTATCGGCGTGCTAACTTTGAGAGACTTCGCATGCAGCTTGCATCCATAGACTGGAATGAACTGCTGGGAACACCAGACATTAACAACGCATGGGAAGTGTTTGCTAAAAAGTTAAATGAAACTACGTTTTTGTGTGTACCGCAACGAAACAGACGGAAGGTAAAAAACACCAAACCGAAATGGTGGAACAATGAAATTAGATGCTGCCTTCTGGCTAAGAAAAATGCGTACCACAAATACATACTAACACAAAATAATGATGATAAACTAGAGCACGACAGATTACGTAGAAAAACTAAAAAGCTGATCAAATGCAGCAAAAAATCTGTCGAAGCTCAGATCGCGAACTCATGTAAAACGAACCCAAAAGAATTTTACAGTTATGTAAAAGCAAAAAGGGTCGTAACATCAACGATTGGTCCATTAATAACAGAAAATGGTAAACAAATAATAAGCGAAACAGACATGGCGAATACCCTGAACGAGTACTTTTCAACCGTCTTCACGACTGAGGATGTTCAGGGCAGTCTGCCGACCCCCACGCCTCAGTCACGAGGCACCACGCTGCCAGACTTCACCATCACAGAAAGTGAAATCCTCTCAGTCACAAAGAGCATGAACGTAAACAAAACACCCGGGCCAGACAAGATATCACCCAGGCTTCTTAAAGAAGCGAGAAATGAGCTCGTGAAACCGCTTACAATTTTATTCAATAAAACTTTACTAGCGGGTAAAGTTCCCCAAGAATGGAAACTAGCAAATGTCACGCCAATCTTTAAAAAAGGAAATAAATCTCTCCCAGCCAATTACAGGCCAATCAGTCTCACTTCAGTAGTGTGCAAGCTGATGGAGACAATAATTAGAGATAAAATTGTTAAATATTTAGAAGAAAATAGAATCATAAAGGATTCGCAACACGGTTTCAGAACCAAGTGTTCCTGCTTAACAAACTTACTAGACTTCTTTTATGAAGCATTTAACTCGTATGACGAGACAAAAGCTGTTGATATTATCTACCTTGATTTCCAGAAAGCTTTCGACACTGTTCCCCATAAGAGACTCATCAGTAAAGTAAAAGCTCACGGCATTGCCGGAAACACCCTGAAATGGCTGAGAGACTAGCTCTCTGACAGAAAACAGCGTGTTGTGATTAATGGAAATGAGTCAGAGTGGCATAAGGTAAATCGCGGCGTTCCTCAAGGCTCTGTATTAGGACCAGTACTCTTCATAATGTACATAAATGATATTGATGAAGGGATGAACTGCAAAATAAGTAAATTTGCAGACGACACCAAAATAACAAGTAGAGTAACGTCCGTGTCACAATGGCAGGAACTGCAGTGTGACCTCAATAAACTAACAAGCTGGGCAGAAAAATGGCAGATGAGATTCAATATAGAAAAGTGCAAAGTTCTACATATTGGAAGCAACAATGTTCAGGCGAGATATGTAATGAATAACATGCCACTGTCAAGTGCTGATAAAGAAAAAGATCTTGGTGTCGTTGTGTCAAACGACCTAAAGCCGAGTCAACACTGCAGAGAAACAGTAAAGACTGCAAATAAATTAGTAGGGTTCATTGGAAGAACCTTTGAATTTAAATCAGAAAAGGTTATACTTGCCTTATATAACTCACTGGTGCGCCCTCATCTAGAATACTGTGTACAGTTCTGGTCCCCATACTACAAAAAAGACATTGAAAAACTAGAAAAGATACAGCGCAGAGTCACAAAGATGATTCCAAGATTGCGCAATAAGCCGTATGAGGAACGACTGGAAGAACTAAACCTATTTAGTTTAACAAAGCGCAGGATAAGAGGAGACCTAATTGAAGTGTTCAAAATTTTCGAAGGATATAGTAACATTGATGCACATAAATATTTTACCATTGATCCTTCTAACCTAACAAGAAATAATGGATTCAAGATTATACCCAAACGTTTTATATCCCACGAGGCAAAACATTTTTTCTTTAATCGTATAGTAAATATATGGAATAAACTTCCTGCCGAAATTGTGAACAGCAATACTATTGAATCATTCAAAAATAAAATAGACAAATATTTAAAAGCAAATCCCCAACAAGCTCTCTTCTTGTCCAAATAATTACTAAATACACTAATAAACTCTTATTCTACACCAGTTTTAATATAACTTGTATTAACTTTCAGATAGGCGTATAGAGTTCACCGTAGGGTGAATAGTAGAACTTCCTTTCATCCTTTCCTATGAAAATTTCCATGTCAGTTTTTCCATACTGCATGGTACTTTTCCCAACTATTTCCATGGCAGCGCAAGCTGGAGGGAGTGGTGGGTGGGGAGGAGCCTTCTGCTATGCTGTCCTGTCTCTCTTCCCTGTAGCTAGTTAGAAGTAGTTACCAAACAGCCTTGCAAGGACCAAAAGGTCTGCTGCTGTTTGGCTTTCCTTTGTATTCCTTTGTATTCCTCCTCCTCCTCCTCCTCCCGGTATGCGGGTGATCATAGCTCACCTCAGGGAAATTGACCACCCTGCCGTGCATAGCCTCAGGCCACCCTTGGACAAGGTGTTAAACCTGGTAAGTCCCCCGGGCCAGGGTTACGGTGAAGCCACTGGGCAGCAGCAGTGGTGGATTGGACTGCAGGCAGAGGATCCCTTGATGGGACAATGGCTGGAGTTCCAAGGTCCTAGTTAGCTGGACCATGCTTTAGTTAGCTAATTTAGTACACTAATTTAGCCTCCCTGGGAACCAGTTGTTGATGTGAGTCACCCGCCTCTTCCTTGCTAATGGCGGTCCTTTCATCTCTATCCTTCAGAATGACTGGTTCTCATCACTTTTCCATCCTTCTCTCATACTATACAAGGAATATTTCAGTTTCTTGGTCTCTCTGGAAGTGCGTCTGATAGTCTCTAGAGTCGGTGGAGAACATCTGGCGACAGGTGCCACCTGCCAGGCCTCGCAAGGGTCGCAGAGGTGTGTCAGACGTGGCTGAAGGTGAGGTTGGGTGCTGGTTCCGTTCCCCCATCTTGCCCACTTTGCCTAGAGTGACTACGCTGGCCCCACTCTATGGGACAGAACTGTGAGGACAATAGCTGCAAGCGCCGGGTTGTGAAAGTCTCACTCGTGTCTGAGACACTAGGCAAGCGATTGGTCTTTATGGCATTTTCAAGACCCTGTGGGAGCTAACTCCCAGTGTTGGAGGCATCCAACACAGCAGTATCTGATTTCCATGCATAAACTCCATGCTCAATTTATGGTCACATCTTTTCTGAAATTTCGAAAGTGCTCTGATAAATCAGTCATGCCTTCTCTCCTCAGACAATGCGAAGCCTGTCGTGGCAGGTTTGCCCCTCAATATTTTAGAAATTCTTCTGCCTGCAGGTTGTGTCACCTCCAGAGCAAGATAGAAAGACTCAACGAGAAATACGAGGAGAAGTGCAAGCAGTATGAGGACGTCGTGCAACAGCTAGAAACACTAAAAGAGTTCGTTGTCTCTAATACAGGTTGCACCTCCACAGAGACAGACCTGCCTCCTCCACTCCAGGGGCTCCTGCCCGCCCACATGCTGTGCTTGTAATGTCACCATTCATATTAGTCACAAATCGTGCCACCACCACTAATTTAAAAAAAAAAATTTGCCCATCTCAACACACAACAGGTACCAGATCTTAGCTGAAGAGGAGGAAGATGCACAAGAGACGAGACTCGTCGGAGACTCAATAGTCAGAGGTCAGCTCTCTGAGTTCTGTGGCAGGGCTCGTGGGGTACGTAAACGTCTATGCATGCCTGGTGGACGCTTAGATGACATCACGGCAGCATGTGACGAGGCAGCCTGCGGATCTAATAATAACACCCTCTTTATTATTCACGCAGGTACAAATGATGTCGAAAACACTAGGTCTGAAGAGCTCATGGAAAAGTTCAAGAAGATGATACAGCGCTTCAAAACTAAATCCAATAACATTATTGTTTCAGGTATCCTCCCCCGCATCAGGGCACCGGCTGTCTTCTACAACAGAGCCTTTAGCACTAACAGCCGTCTCCGTTCTCTTTGCACAGAGGAAGGTGTAGACTTTGTTAATCTTTGGGACAACTTTTACAATAAACCTTCTCTATTTCAGCCGGATGGTTTACACCTAAATGGAATTGGAGCAGCACGACTTGGCAGACTCCTTAGTAATAAAGTTTCTATTTTCAGACCAAAAAACGACCAGCAAGATCGTGTAGCCCCAGGCTCTTAGTAGCCTCCTCGCGCTACCCAACCTCCATGTGCAACACTATAAAATCTCGCAGCCTTAGAAATAAATTTTCAGATTTAGAAACCCTGGCAGCTGTAGAAAACTACCACATTATTGGTATTACTGAATCTTGGCTGAACTCTGCAAACAGAGACTTTCTTGCGGAATACAACTTGCCAGGTTATATAATGTTCAGCAGTGAAAGAAAAGACAGGATAGGTGGCGGTGTATTGCTGTATGTGAAAGCCAGTCTTCAGCCAACCATACTAAAAACCGAAAAGATTAACAATATAGATTCAGTCTTCTTGCATTTAAGAGTACGTTCTAAGAAAATTGCTATAGGTCTTATTTATAGGCCTTCGGTTCACAATGTTTCCTCCGATAAGAATTTACAAGATCAAATTACTGAAATAAGTAACACTTTTGATACAGTCATCTGTGGAGACTTCAATCTACCTGTTAACTCATGGGAAAATCCACTTAACTCTCACTCTGGTCACGACTTGTATAATAATTTATTAGAATGTTCCCTAAAGCAACACGTTCAAGGACCCACACGAGGTGACAACATATTAGATCTTGTTCTTTCAACAAACGATGACTTAATATCTAACGTTAATATTGGTCCTGAATTTAGTACAAGTGACCACAAGATTGTCTCCTTTAACATCAACCTTCAAGCATATAAGGACATTGTTAGCAGCGAAAAAATTTTCATATATAAAAAAGGAGACTACGAGAGACTCAGGTCAATTCTTTCTGTTGCAGATTGGAACGCTGAACTTGGCGAAAGTAACAATGAAGAATCATGGACGAAATTTAAGTACATTTTAGAAGATGCTGTGAAGATATGTATCCCTATGCGTAAAAGACGTCCATGCAAGAGAAATAAACCTAAATGGTGGACAAACAACACTGAGTCACAACTACTGCAGAAAAATCGTGCCTACCGTAAATATTTGTCCTCTCAGAATGAGGCCGATAAACTAGAATATGACAGACTCCGACGCGAATCAAAAAAGCTCATTAGACAGAGTAAGAAAAATCTAGAAATGTATATTGCAAGCATTGCAAAATCGATTCCCAAAGAATTTTACAGTTACGTTAGAAATAAAAAGTCATTACATCTCACATTAATCAAATTACACTAGATAACGGTAATTTTGTCACCGGAGAAACTCAGATCGCAGACACACTGAATGATTATTTTGCTTCAATTTTTACAGAGGAAAATACTCATACAATCCCCGAACCGCTCCTTATGCTCCACAACGTAACCCCCTTAAGTGTCTGCGTTTTTCATGAAAACGAAATAATCAAAGTAATTGATAAGTTGAAAATTGACAAAGCCCCCGGCCCAGATGGTATTGCACCACGTGTCTTGAAAGAAACTAAATTTCAAATTTGTAGGCCCCTTTCATTGTTTTTCAGCAAATCATTTAACTGCGGTAAGGTTCCCAAGGATTGGAAGTTAGCTAACGTTACCCCTATAGAAAAGAAAGGCGACAATTCACTTCCAAGTAACTACAGACCTATCAGCCTTACATCTGTAGTATGTAAACTAATGCAAACAGTAATTCGCAATAATTTAGTGAACTTTCTAGAGGAAAATTATTTAATCAATGACTCGCAGCATGGCTTCCGAAACAGACGTTCTTGTCTAACTAATCTGCTTGATTTCTTTAATGATGTTTTCTCCATGTACGACGAAACAAAGGCAGTAGATATAGTGTATCTAGATTTTCAAAAAGCTTTTGACAAAGTTCCCCACAAGCGGCTACTAGCTAAATTGAAGTCACATGGTATAAATGGAAAACTTCTCAATTGGCTTGAAGACTGGCTGTCTGAGAGAAAACAGCGAGTTGTTTTAAATGGTAAATTTTCAAACTGGCGAGAAGTTTTAAGTGGTGTACCACAGGGATCTGTGCTCGCCTCTGTTCTTTTCCTTATTTACGTTAATGATATCGATGAGGGCCTCACCTGTAAAGTATCTAAGTTCGCTGATGATACAAAAATAATGAATAAAGTAGTCACGTCAGAGGATAAAAGAAAATTACAATCTGATCTTGACCACTTAGCCACTTGGTCAGACAAGTGGCAGATGAGCTTCAATGTAGATTAATATAAAGTGTTGCACATTGGTAATAATAACGATCACACTGATTACTTAATGAATGGTACCGAGCTTCTTAAGGTTAAGGAGGAAAAGGACTAGGACGTTATAATTACCTCAGACCTCAAGTCAAGTAAACACTGCTCGGAAGTAGTTAAAACAGCAAATAAATTGGTTTATTTTATTGGAAGGACTTTAGAATTCAAATCAGAAGGGGTAATTCTCACATTGTTTAATACACTTGTCCGACCTCTACTTGAGTACTGCGTCCAGTTCTGGTCACCCCATTACAGGAAAGATATAGACAAGCTGGAGAGAGTCCAAAGAAGAGTTACCAAGTTGATCCCACGACTGCAGAACAAGTCTTATGAGGAGCGCTTGAGGGAACTCAACTTGTTCAGTTTAGAGAAACGGTGAATGCGAGGTGACTTAATTGAATTGTTTAAGATGTGTCGGGGCTTTGATAACGTAAATGTAAACAACTATCTCATCATTGACAGTTCCAACATCACTCGAAATAATGGTTACAAGACCATAGGTAAGCGTTTCAGATCAGACGAGGCTAAGTATTATTTCTTCAATAGAATTGTAAATGTCTGGAACTCTCTCCCAGCACATATTGTCGATAGTAATACAATAGAAACTTTTAAACAAAGTTTGGACAATTACCTCGCAGCAACCCCTCATATAACGTACTTTGCGCCTACACAAAATCGTTTTTTTTTTTTTTTTTTAGTTATTGTAGTGAATAGTATAATTTCTCGTTTATCCTTTCCTATCACATCTTAGCCTTTCCTCCTCCCTATACTCTCCTGTTTTTCTTTCCTTGATCTCTAGTGTCCTTTATCCTCTAACTCTTAGAATCTGTAGTGGTAGTGGTAGAATAGACACACAGACAGCCTCGTTAGGCCCAGTAGGGCTGTTGCTGTCTGTTCTTTCCTTTGTATTCCTTTGTATTCCTCCTCCACCTCCTCCTCCTCCTCCTCCACCTCCTCGTTCTCTTCTTCTTTTTCCTCCTCTTTTCTCACCACGCTCTTTTCCTCCTCGTCCTCCCTGTTCTCTTCTTTCTTTTTTCTCCTCTTTTCCCATCACCACCACCACCTCCTCCTCCTCCTCCTCTTCCTCCTCCTCCTCCTCCTACTCTTCTTCTTTTTCATCTTTTCCCTCCTCTTCCTCCTCTTTCTCCTCCTCCTCCTCCTCCTCTTCGTTCCCTTCCTCCTCTTTTCCCTCTTCCTTTTTCTTCTTCCTTCTCCTACCTTCTCCTTCTCCTCTTCGTTCTCTTCTTCCTCTTCTCCCTCTTACTATTCTTCCTCCTCCTCGTCTTTTTCCTCATTCTCCTTCTCATCCTTCTTTTCGTCCTCTTTTTCTCGTCTTTCTCCTAGACCTCCTCCTCGTCCTCCTATTTCTCTTCTTCCTTTTTTTCTTCTTCTTTCTCTTTTATCTTCTTCCTCTTCCTCTTCCTCTTCCTCCTCCTCCTCCTCCTCCTCTTCCTCCTCCTCCTCTTCCTCCTCATTCTCCTTCTTTTTTTTTTTCCTACTCTTACAGTTCTTTATATTCATCCTCTTATTCCTTCTCTTCCCCTTTTTTTCACCTCCTCCTCCTCTTCTTCCTCCTCCTCTTCCTCCTCCACCACCACCTCCTCCTCCTCCTCCTCCTCTTTCTCCTCCTCCTCCTCTTTCTGCTACTCCTCCTCCTTCAAGTTTTCTTCCTCTTTCACCTTTTCATCTTCGTCTTTTTCCTCTTCCTACTTTTTTTCCTCCTCCTCCTCGTCCTCCTCCTCCTCAACTACCTTTTCCTCCTCTTCCTCCTCTTGTTTTTTTTTTTTCTCTTCTTCACCTCCTTTTCCTTTTACTCTTTCTCCTCCTGCTCTTTCACCGCTTCTTCCTCATTTTCTTAGTCATCCTTTCCTTCTTCTCCTCCTTTTCTTTTTCATCTTCTTTCTCCTCTTTTTCCTCTTCTTCGCGATCTTCTTTGTCTTCTTACTCCTCTTCTCTTCCTCTTCCTCTTCTACTTATCATCTCTTCCTTCTCCTCTCTTCCTTCTCTTTCTTCTCCTCCTCCTCCTCCTCCTCCTCCTCCTCCTCCTCCTCCTCCTCCTCCTCCTCCTCCACTTCCTCTTCCTCTTCTTCCTCTCTCTCCCCTTCCTCTTTTTATTCTCCTCCTCCTCCTTCTCTTCTTTTTTCTCCTACTCCTCCTCCTCCTCCTCCTCCTCCTCCTCCTCCTCCTCCTTCTCCTCCTCCTAGTACTACTTCTTCCACCTCTTTTTCCTCCTCCTCTTCTTTTTTCTCCTCCTCCTCCTCCTCCTCCTCCTCCTCCTCCTCCTCCTCCTCCTCCTCCTCCTCCTCCTCCTCCTCCTCCTCCTCCTCCTCCTCCTTCTCCTCCTCCTTTCCCTCCTCCTCAGTACTGTCCTGACCTCTGCTGTGTTTAGACGTGCTTTGCTCTCTGTGTCTGTGTGCGTGACCTGACTAGTGACCAACCGCATCGCTACCCCTGGCATTCCGCTGAGTATTCACCGGTTTTTGTATATCAGTTATTCTCTTTGCATTTTATTCTCTCTTATTGTTTTACTTACGGATATTTTCATCTGTCATTACATAGATCAAATTAACTGTGTTTTCCCTTGTTTCTGTGTTATATTGTGAGGGTTATCTCAACTAATTTACCTATTCTCTTTTGTTGGGTACGTAAGTGTCTATTATCATTACAGAGCTTTATTTAACTGTGGTTTCCCTTGTTTCTGTGTTTAATTTTGTCTGTTGTTTTGTGTTTCTGTGTTTAATTTTGTCTGTTGTTTTGTGTTCTGTTTTAAACCAATTTACTTCCCCAACACTCTCAGAGTAATTATAAATTCCCCAGGGATCAGAAGTCGACCGCACCGACCCCACTAATCCCCTCAGGTCACACCTACTCAGACGCACACCTGGTGTCACACCTGGCTGGTCAACCCCTGCTGAGTAATTAACCACTCTTGCCCTAGATCACTTTTGTCACCACTTTTCATACAATATGCCTTCCAACCTTCGCACGTGCGTTACGTGTCGATCTAAGATGGCCCCACAGTATTTCATTCGAGGAAATGACTCGTGTCGAGCAGTATGGATCAACTTGTGCAACATCCTACTAGAGGTGATAATATCTTGGACCTTATTTTAACTACAAATGAAAGCATAATCACTAACGTAGAAGTTGGCTCAGAGTTCAGCACCAGTGACCACTGGGCGATTACATTCAGTATCAAAACAAATGAGATCCTTCCGAATAAAAGTAAAGAAAAAGTATCTGATTTTCATCGGGCAAACTTTGGTAAACTCAGAAAAATTTTGGCTGAAAGCAATTGGAGCCAATTATTAAATATAGATTGTATAAATGAAGCGTGGAAAACATTCACACATAAACTTAACGTAGCTGTAGAATCCTCTGTTCCACTGCGAAATAGGCGCTCGATCGCCAACAATAAACCGAAATGGTGGAACTCGGAAATAAAGAATTGTCTCTCTGCTAAAAAACGCGCATACCAGAATTATAAAATAACTCAAAATGAAAGAGACAAGACCGATCACGACCAGTTGCGACGCCATACTAAAAAACTTATCAGAGACAGCAAAAAGAAGTATGAACTCTATATTGCAAACAAAAGCAAGCCAAATCCTTAAGAATTTTTTAGTTACATCAGAAATAAAAAGGTATTGGCTTCAACTATAGGACCAATAGCTCTACAAAATGGAGAATACACGGATGACGAAATTGAAATGGCTGTCAAATTAAGCGATTACTTTGCGTTCGTCTTCACGAAGGAAAATGATACAGAAAATCAGCCAACAGCCAAAAATTACAGTAATAATGTCTTTTTAAATACGTGCGATGTCAATGAAAGTGAAATTCTGTGCGCGATAAATGAAGTCAAAATCTGGTCCCGATAAAATTTCTCCACGGATACTAAAAGAGGCTAAGAACGAACTTGTTAAACCATTGTCCATCCTCTTCAATAAATCGTTAAACACACGTAAAGTTCCTGATGACTGGAAATTAGCAAACGTAATTCCAATTTTTAAAAAAGGTGACAAATCCCAAACTAAAAATTATCGAGCGATCAGCCTCACCTCAGTGGTAGGTAAGCTAATGGAAACAGTTTTGAGGGATAAAGTTGTATCATTCTTAGAAAGTAACAACATAATAAACGAGTCACAACATGGATTTAGAAACAAACGGTCATGTTTAACTAACCTACTCGACTTCTTCCATGACATATATGAATTGTACGACAACACCAGAGCAGTCGATATTATATACCTGGATTTCCAAAAGGCTTTTGACAAAGTTCCGCATAAGCGGCTTATCAATAAAGTAAAAACCCACGGTATTACTGGTGACATCGCAGCGTGGATTGAGGATTGGCTGTCAGACCATAAACAGCGAGTAGTAATAAATGGTAAATCTTCAGATTGGATTAATGTAACCAGTGGCGTTCCTCAAGGATCAGTTCTGGGGCCGATTCTTTTTATTATATATATAAATGACATCGACGAAGGGATAAAATGTAAATTATCAAAATTCGCGGATGACACAAAAATTGCAAATAAGGTAGACTCGGAAAACCAAAGACAACTTTTGCAAAGCGATATAAATACTCTCATCGAATGGTCAAATGAGTGGCAAATGAAATTCAATATTGATAAATGCCACGTATTGCATTTAGGAAATCAAAATCCTCAGGCAATATTCAGTATGAATAACACCCCCATACCGAGTGTGGACAAAGAAAAAGATCTAGGCGTCATAGTTTCAGCAGACCTCAAGCCAAGTAAACAATGTACCGAAGTCGTAAAGACTGCAAACAAATTAGTCGGTTTCATTGGAAGAGCTTTTACTTTTAAATCCGAGCAAATAATATTAACATTATATAACTCACTCGTGCGTCCACATCTCGAATACAATGTTCAGTTTTGGTCACCGCACTATAAAAAAGATATCGAGAAATTAGAAAAAATTCAACGGAGAATGACAAAAATGATCCCAAGGTTGCGAAAAAAATCCTACGAGGAACGCCTTAAGGAACTAAATTTATTTTCTCTTGAGAAGCGTAGAGTAAGAGGGGACCTTATTAAGCTTTTTAAAATTTTTAATGGATTTACTAATATGAATATTGAAAAATACCTATCAGTCGATCGTTCAAATGTCACTAGAAACAATGGTTTTAAAATTGTAGGTAAACATTTCAAAACAAATGAAGCCAAACACTTTTTCTTTAATCGCGTTGTAAATATATGGAACCGTCTACCATCAAATGTAGTTGACTCAGGTACTATCGAAACATTTAAAGTTCGGCTAGACAAATACTTCGAATCTAATCCCCGGTTCTCACTGTTCATAACCGAATAACTCGAATAACTCTCCGAATAATTCTACTGACCTCCTGGGCCTCTGATCATGCTCGAAATTGCCCGTTAGCTTAAGTACACTCACCCTCCATACATGACACAGATAGCTCGGAGTGAACGGTCACTACTTTTGCTCTCGATCTGTGAAGGGCTGTGGATAGTCAAGAGCCCTGACAGTTGGTGACCATCATCGGGATTTAAGGTACCAGGGGTCACCGCTACAGGGGGTAACTATACAGTGTGCGGCGTCCTGTAAAGGGAAGTGCACTTTTACAGTGGTTGTACGGAGCTAGGGCCTGATTGACTGCTGCCTCTCTTGATAGCGCCAGGCAAGGCTGCCGCACCACCTCTTTGACTCCACACTGTGTCTACACACACACCACACAACACTGCCTACACGCACAGATAGCCCAGAGCTAACGGTCACCACTACTACTATTGACCTGTGTCGGGCTGTGTTTGGAGAGGGCCTTGTCAAGTATTGATCACCATTGGGAACTAAAGTACCAGGGATCAATGTTGCAAGGGGAAACCAGCATACGGCGTCCCTACAGGGAAAGTATGCTATCTCAGTGGATTGAACGGATCTGGGGCCTGATTGACTGCTGCCTCCCTAGAAAGCGCCAGGCAAGGCTGCCGCACCACCCATTCGACATACACACTGTGCATCCACGTACATAAAGCACACACCACATTATATTTACCAAGCTTTAACACCTCCCCCCACAAACACTACTAGTCAGACGTAGATTACATTTTTTCCTTTTCACTCTCTACTAAAATTCCATGTGATTTTTCAATATCACATGGTTTCGCCTTTTTTCCTGCCAGCCTCGGCTGGAGGGAGGGGTGGGTGGGGATGAGCCTTCTTTTTTTTTATGTAGGAAGGATACTGGCCAAGGGCAACAAAAATCTAATAAAAAAAAAAATGCCCACTGAAATGCCAGTCCCATAAAAGGGTCAAAGCAGTGGTCAAAAATTGGTGGATAAGTGTCTTGAAACCTCCCTCTTGAAGGAATTCAAGTCATAGGAAGGTGGAAATACAGAAGAAGGCAGGTAGTTCCAGAGTTTACCAGAGAAAGGGATGAATGATTGAGAATACTGGTTAACTCTTGCATTAGAGAGGTGGACGAAATAGGAGAGAGAGAAAGAAGAAAGTCTTGTGCAGCGAGGCCGCGGAAGGAGGGGAGGCATGCAGTTAGCAAGATCAGAAGAGCAGTTGGCATGAAAATAGCGGTAGAAGACAGCTAGATATGCAACATTGCGGCGGTGAGAGAGGGGCTGAAGACAGTCAGTTAGAGGAGACGAGTTGATGAGACGAAAAGCTTTTGATTCCACCCTGTCTAGAACAGCAGTATGAGTGGAACCCCCCCAGACATGTGAAGCATACTCCATACATGGACGGATAAGGCCCTTGTACAGAGTTAGCAGCTGGGGGGGTGAGAAAAACTGGCGGAGACGTCTCAGAACACCTAACTTCATAGAAGCTGTTTTAGCTAGAGATGAGATGTGAAGTTTCCAGTTCAGATTATAAGTAAAGGACAGACCGAGGATGTTCAATGTAGAAGAGGGGGACAGTTGAGTGTCATTGAAGAAGAGGGGATAGTTGTCTGGAAGATTGTGTCGAGTTGATGGATGGAGGAATTGAGTTTTTGAGGCATTGAACAATACCAAGTTTGCTCCGCCCCAATCAGAAATTTTAGAAAGATCAGAAGTCAGGCGTTCTGTGGCTTCCCTGTGTGATATGTTTACCTCCTGAAGGGTTGGACGTCTATGAAAAGACGTGGAAAAGTGCAGGGTGGTATCATCAGCATAGGAGTGGATAGGACAAGAAGTTTGGTTTAGAAGATCATTAATGAATAATAAGAAGAGAGTGGGTGACAAGACAGAACCCTGAGGAACACCACTGTTAATAGATTTAGGAGAAGAACAGTGACCGTCTACCACAGCAGCAATAGAAAGGTCAGAAAGGAAACTTGAGATGAAGTTACAGAGAGGAGGATAGAAACCGTAGGAGGGTAGTTTTGAAATCAAAGCTTTGTGCCAGACTCTATCAAAGGCTTTTCATATGTCCAAGGCAACAGCAAAAGTTTCACCAAAGTCTCTAAAAGAGGATGACCAAGATTCAGTAAGGAAAGCCAGAAGATCACCAGTAGAGCGGCCTTGACGGAACCCATATTGGCGATGAGATAGAAGGTTGTGAAGTGATAGATGTTTAAGAATCTTCCTATTGAGGATAGATTCAAAAACTTTAGATAAGCAGGAAATTAAAGCAATAGGACGGTAGTTTGTGGGATTAGAGCGGTCACCCTTTTTAGGAACAGGCTGAATGTAGGCAAACTTCCAGCAAGAAGGAAAGGTAGATGTTGACAGACAGAGCTGAAAGAGTTTGACTAGGCAAGGTGCAAGCACGGAGGCACAGTTTCGGAGAACAATAGGAGGGACCCCATCAGGTCCATAAGCCTTCCGAGGGTTTAGACCAGCGAGGGCATGGAAAACATCATTACGAAGAATTTTAATACGTGGCATGAAGTAGTCAGAGGGTGGAGGAGAGGGAGGAACAAGCCCAGAATCGTCCAAGGTAGAGTTTTTAGCAAAGGTTTGAGCAAAGAGTTCAGCTTTAGAAATAGATGTGATAGCAGTGGTGCCATCTGGTTGAAGTAGAGGAGGGAAAGAAGAAGCAAAGTTATTGGAGATATTTTTGGCTAGATGCCAGAAATCACGAGGGGAGCTAGATCCTGAAAGGTTTTGACATTTTCTGTTAATGAAGGAGTTTTTGGCTAGTTGGAGAACAGACTTGGCATGGTTCCGGGCAGAAATATATAGTGCATGAGATTCTGGTGATGGAAAGCTTAAGTACCTTTTGTGGGCCACCTCTCTATCATGTATAGCACGAGAACAAGCTGTGTTAAACCAAGGTTTAGAAGGTTTAGGACGAGAAAAAGAGTGAGGAATGTACGCCTCCATGCCAGACACTATCACCTCTGTTATGCGCTCAGCACACAAAGACGGGTCTCTGACACGGAAGCAGTAGTCATTCCAAGGAAAATCAGCAAAATACCTCCTCAGGTCCCCCCAACTAGCAGAGGCAAAACGCCAGAGGCACCTTCGCTTAGGGGGATCCTGAGGAGGGATTGGAGTGATAGGACAAGATAAAGATATGAGATTGTGATCGGAGGAGCCCAGCGGAGAAGAAAGGGTGACAGCATAAGCAGAAGGATTAGAGGTCAGGAAAAGGTCAAGAATGTTGGGCGTATCTCCAAGACGGTCAGGAATACGAGTAGGGTGTTGCACCAATTGCTCTAGGTCATGGAGGATAGCAAAGTTGTAGGCTAGTTCACCAGGATGGTCAGTGAAGGGAGAGGAAAGCCAAAGCTGGTGGTGAGCATTGAAGTCTCCAAGAATGGAGATCTCTGCAAAAGGGAAGAGGGTCAGAATGTGCTCCACTTTGGAAGTTAAGTAGTCAAAAAATTTCTTATAGTCAGAGGAGTTAGGAGAGAGGTATACAGCACAGATAAATTTAGTATGAGAATGACTCTATAGTCGTAGCCAGATGGTGGAAAACTCGGAAGATTCAAGAGCGTGGGCACGAGAGCAGGTTAAGTCATTGCGCACATAAACGCAGCATCCAGCTTTGGATCGAAAATGAGGATAGAGAAAGTAGGAGGGAACAGAAAAGGGGCTACTGTCAGTTGCCTCAGACACCTGAGTTTCAGTGAGGAAAATAAGATGAGGTTTAGAAGAGGAGAGGTGGTGTTCTACAGATTGAAAATTAGATCTTAGACCGCGAATGTTGCAGAAGTTAATGAAGAAAAAGTTGAGGGGGGTGTCAAGACATTTAGGGTCGTCGACGGAAAGGCAGTCCGACCTGGGGACATTTATGGTCCCCTCCCCAGATGGGGACTCCGAGGCTGGTGTAGGAGTCGCCATGATTTTAAAATTTTTGAGTGAAGGGTGTGTGTGTTATTAGGTGCTTGTACGTAGTTTTGTGTGGAGGAAGAGTTGTCTTTAGAGGGCAGGCTGTGACTACCCCCTTGTGTTGTGAGACACAAAGGGAAACGTTCAGTGAGGTCACAGCTGGGTTTAATGGTAAGTTCACAGCACCCCCTGAACAGTGCTTTAGACCTCACCGGGAGTAATTATCGTTTCGGCAGGTGTCTACTGCCTCCTCCAGTCTGCTTTGCTGTCCTGTCCCTATCACTGGTAGTTAGTAAATAGTCTCAATAAACAGCCTAGTAAGGACCTCAGGGTCTGTTGCTGTTTGTCTTCCTTTGTATTCCTTTGTATTCCTTTGTATTCCTCCTTCTCCTCTTCTTCCTCCTATTCCTCATTCTCCTTGTCTTCCTCCTCCTCCTCCTCCTCCTCCTTGTTCTCTTCTTCCTCCTCCTCTTCTTCCTCCTCCTCCTCTTCCTCCTCCTCCTCCTCCTCTTCCTCCTCCTCTTCTTCTACTCTTCTTACTCCTCCACCTCCTTCTCGTGCTCCTCCTCCTCCTCCTCCTCCTCCAGTGTCACCACTAATTTCACCACCAATGTCACCACCACTGTCATTTCCACTGTCACTACCATCGTCACCACCACTGTTATCACCATTGTCACCACCACTATCACCACAAGTGTCACCACCAATATCACCACCACTATCCCCACCACTTTCACAACCATTGTCATCACCACTATTACTACCAATCTCACCACCACTTTCATCACCACTGTCATCACCACTTTCACCATCACTGTCATCACCACTGTCATCACTGCTGTCACCACTATTGTCACCACCACTGTCACCACAGCTGTTACCACCTCTGTCACCAGTGTCATCACCACGATCATCAATATCACCACCATTGTCACCACCACTGTCATCACCACTGTCATTCTATTATTGGTCTCTATCTTTGTTTTTCTTTTCTTTCTTTTTTTTTCATGCGCTTCCTCCTTCGATTTCTTGTATATGTGTGCATGTATGTATGTATGTATGGCAGTGGAAGGTCGGGAGCCCGTGTGGGGGAGGGAGTGAAGAGTGACCGGGTGAGGGAGGAAGGGAGGGAGGGAGGAAGGGAGGAATCAAGGCAGCGTTGCCAAAACGGTGAAAGTTGCCATGAAAGTTTCACAGATCCTGCTCGTTATTATTATTATTATTATTATTATTATTATTATTATTATTATTATTATTATTATTATTATTATTATCATTATTATCATTAATACCAATAGTAGTAATAGTAATAGTAGTAACATCATCTTCACTACTATTTAATTTGCAGGTTTCATCTCCTCCTCCTCCTCCTCCTCCTCCTCCTCCTCCAGTGCTATCCTGTTTCTCTCACTAATAGAGTAGAATAGTTACCCAAACAGCCCAGTAAGGACCTCATGGCCTGTTGCTGTTTGGTCTTCCTTTGTATTCTTTCTTTCTTCCTTCACTTTTTCCTCCTCCTCCTCCTCCTCTTTCTCCTCCTCCCGCTTCCTCTTACTCTTTGCCTTGTCATCGTCTCCATCACCACCTTTATCATCATCACCACCACCACCACCAGCACCGTCACCACCACCACCGTCACCCTCAGCACCACCATCACCATCACTAACACGTTCACCATCATCACCAGCCTTAGGACAGTTATACCCTTGCATGTGTGCACAAGCAAATGCATGTTTTGACCACATTTAAACAGAAGTGCATATTTGTAACTTTTTTTTCCCTTGTGCGGCATATTTCTGAGTTGTTAGGTGTTTATGAAGAGTATGCTATATGTAATAGTATTCTCAATTATAATTTCTTGTAAGTGTCATAATGAGTAATTGAAAGACATGTTTTGAACAGGATCAGGCTACACACTTGATAAGCGGCAGTCCTACACTCGGTTAATGCGGTGTAAGGAGGTGTATTGCTACTTTGTACACCAAAAACTTGTCTGCCTCTTTTCTTTTCATGTCAGCCACGACTTTTACAAAAAAGTAAGTCTTTGTGGTAAATCACTGCAGAAAACTCATGTTATTATCAATTCCACTAAGCTAAAAGTATTAGCCTATTATTATTAATCATACCTTTGTTAGGAAATGAGTGGTTGTTTCAGTGCTTATTTTACCTTTTTGTGGTGCATGTTTGCATGCAGATTTACCTCATTCTGAGTGCATGTTATCCTAAGCCTAATCATCTCCACCACCATCACCGTCACCACCATGTTCACTATTGCCATCACCCCCACCATCATATTCACCGCCACCACCACCACCACCGCCACCACCACCAACACCATCATCATCACTATCGTCATCACGGTGAAGATGATGATCTTCACCGTCCTGACAGTCACGGTCACATTCTGTGCTACAGTCAAAGGTAACAAACATTCCAGAGGGTTGGTTATTTGAACACAGTTGTAGTTGTTAATGAATGGTTAGGCTTTACTTCAGTTTTGTTGATGGTGACAACAATAATGCATTGATGACTGTTGTGATGGTGGCAGTGATGGTCATGACAATGTTAATTGTAGTGGTTATGATAATACTTGTGAAAAGAATGACTATGATAATGATAACGGTGTGTGTGTGTGTGTGTGTGTGTGTGTGTGTGTGTGTGTGTGTGTGTGTGTGTGTGTGTGTGTGTGTGTGTGTGTGTGTGTGTGCAGGTACTAACTAAACAAACAAACAAACAAACAAACACACACACTCACAGACAGACCCACCTGGGCATGGCACGCAGCAAGGAGTCACAGAGAGTGGCTTGGTCTGGATGCCTGTATTGGTGGTGCAGGTGCAGCACAGTGTATTTGTGGTGTTCAAAGATGAGCCCCTGCACGTCTGATTCCTTCCTGCTTAGCTCTATCCGTACCACCTTGGAGGGGATGAGGGGGAGGAGGGCCCTGGCACTGGTGATGGTGCTGTCTGTTATTATTACATCCTCCCACTCATCACTTGTAATGTGTCTGACAACACAATCCAAGGCAGTCCTGTTCACTTCAGTGTCCTCCAGCATGGACAGCCAATCACCACACCTTTCCACACCAGTCTCCGCCAGCAGGTCCACCACCTCCTGTGTGTGTAGAGTTACTAGGATTAGTACCACCATCTCCACCACCATCACCACCACCACCTGTGTGTGTAGAACTACGAGGATTAGTACCACCACCACCACCACCACCTCCTGTGTGTGTAGAGTTACTAGGACCACCACCACCACCACCACCACCACCTCCTGTGTGTGTAGAGTTACTAGGATTAGTACCACCACCACCACCACCACCTCCTGTATGTGTTGAGTTATTATGATTGATACCACCACCACCACCACCACCACCTCCTGTATGTGTTGAGTTATTATGATTAATACCACCACCACCACCACCACCACCACAACCATCACCACCACCACCATCACCACTACCTACACCACAATCACTTCACAACCTCCTCCTGTGTGTGTAGAGTTACTTTGATTACTACAGATGCCACTACCACCACCACCACTACCACCACCACCTTCACCACCACTACCACCACCACCACCACCTTCACCACCACCTTCACCTCCTGTGCGTGTAGTCACTACAATAATTTCTTGTACTGTTTTTGCTAATGACTAGTAAGGATCAAAATTGAGGTTGACAGTGGTGCAGGTTCCCCTGAGACAGCTATGGAAGGATCAAATATGAGGAAAAGAGGATGAATAGTCAACTTACTTGTATGGCTGCAGCACGAGGTGGTGTGTTAGGGTGGCAGAGGAGACCTGCCACGTGCAGCAGCAGGTTCCTCAAGTTCCGGAGCTGTTCTGGCGGCGGGAAGTGAAGCATGTGTCGTATGTCTGAAACTCGACATGGTGTTTGTGGGTGGCAGAAGAGACATGCCACGTACTGGAGCAGGTTCCTCAAGTTCCGGAGCTGTTGGCGCGGCGGGTCGTGAAGCATGCGTCGTATGCTTGCTGAGTGTGAGCCCTCCACCAGCTTGTGGACGATTGCTGATGCACCGTAGAATTCCTGTAGGCTCTTGTGTGGGGCTGCGTACTTCTGATGGTGCCCCAGCCTGTCACTGGTGTCTTGAAGATTTAAAAACGCTGGGATGACTTCCTTGCTGGGTAATCCTTTCTCATGACAGGAATAAATTAGCTTCTGCTCTTCCTGTTTTGACAGAGTGAGTCGGTCTTGTAGAATAGCCTGCATAGACACGTCATATAGGTCTTCCAATACCTTGTAGATGTGGACCTCACGAGTCTGTCTGTCTAGTGAATGGTCTGTGAGTCTGGCCTGCAGTTTTTCTATGCAACTATCTCGTATGGTGACGTACAGACTGGTCTGGGTGGTGGTGATCTTGATGTTGTCTACATTCAAATAAAACAACCATGCAATAAAATGCAGGTTCAAGGGCAGGCCGAGATAATCCTTCCAGCCTATCTGTTTCATGAGGTACTCAAGCCTCTCAGGGTCTTTGTCCCCCTTGTCTGGGAAGCTGTTATAATGCTTCATGACAAAATGAATTCTTTGTTCATGGCTAACACTTTTCATCTCCATTGCCCACACTTCATAACCATCAGGTACTTTGGCCAGGAAGTCTTCCACTGTTTCGGGCCGCGATGTGCAGACGAGTGTGAAGTCTGGCGAGTATTTCGAGATGTTGATGATGTCCTTCACAAGGCTGTGTGATGGAGTGCCTGGCGACAGTTCGTCCAGGCCGTCAATCAGGAAGAGAACCTTGCTTTGTTGTAGGAGGGGGATGAGGTGTTCGTCCATCACAGCAAAATGGTTTGGGAGGATCACTTTGAGGAAGTTCTGGAGAGATGGGCCTTCATCATCGCGGCACAAGACACGCAGCACGATGTCGTACTCGTCCAGGTGTTTGATGGTGCAGGCGCCGGGCTCCTGAAGCCACTCTGAGACAAGGAAGGTGAGCAGGGTCGTTTTGCCGCTTCCTGCCACGCCCCTGATCAGGATGAGCTGTGGCTTGGCGCCGTGCGTGGGCGGCGTGGCCGATGAGGATGTGGACGGCTGTGGATTCTGTCCCGCGCGGCGCGTCACCGTCAGCACGTCGCAAGTGTCGATGTCTCGCCTCTGTTGGAAGTGTCCTCTTCCTTCCACGAAGGACATCTTGCTGAAAATGTCCTGGATGTGATGGCGGTGTTTTGGTGAGTTGGTAAGGAAGGACAGAGGATCAAAGGTTTGCACTCGATCATAGGATGTTTTGAGGTGGGTCTGACTGTCTCTCATAAATTCTTGGTGCATGATACTGAAATAATCTTTCAAAATTTCTTTCTCCATTCCTGTTTTTCTGAAGGTATCAGTGACCTGCCGGGCGTTGTCCTGCACGGGTGTCACCTCCGCGTCAGGAATGCAGTATTTGGTCTTGGCTGCGGCGAGGACTCGGATAAAGAGGTGTTCTAACTCGTTGACTTTCTGCTGGTACTCTGCCTCGCTGAAAGATTTCACTTCATGAAAGAGTTCATTCCGCTCATCCTTGATTTTCGTTACCAATCCCTCCAGGGTGTTCTGGTTCCGCCATTCGGGATCGCCATCTCTCGCCAGGCCTTCGCACGTCAGCTTTATTGCTTTGTACAATAAAGTCAAATCAAAGTTGTCCCATAAAGGGAAGCGTTGTGCTTGGCGGCGGTCGGTGTGGTTCACTGCTGCTTTCTTTTGTTTGTTACTCATCCTGCCATAGTTGGCTGTCGAGCCTTGAGGGAGGTTGTCAAGGTAGTCAGTGAGGGACTGGCCCGGCGGCGTGGCGGGGGCGTTCAGCGCGCCGCGCTTCAACACGAAGGTCAAGACGTCCTTGCCTGCGTTCTCCATGAGACAGATAAGCTTAATGCGACGGACGCAAACTTTCGGAGCGGCGGCCATGGTGGAGGGCTTGGGACGACAGTTCCTCTCGCCAGCAGCCTGCAAAGATATTTCCCAAGTGAGGAGCAGGGCAGGAGAGACGTGGCCTGCAAGGCTGAGTGCGGGAGGGAGAGAGTTGAGCCTTGAAGTGGCCGGCGTTAGCACCGGGATGTGGGGACAAGACAAAGAGGTGGATGGGAGTAAGAGACACTGTGGCACACGGCATGGCACGTGTGTTGTGGCCAAACCATTTGACAAGACAACACGAGGCAAGACTTGACTGTGTGTGTGTGTGTGTGTGTGTGTGTGTGTGTGTGCAAGTAAGTAAGTCAGTCAGTAAGTAAGTAGTTAAGTAAATAAGCAGGTAAGCAAACCTGTATTGGTGAGCACAATGCAAAGTATTTCAAGGTGTACATACAATACACAGTCACGTGAGCCGAGGCTCTCTGACGGTGTATTGTACAGTAGAGCAGAGGGCAGGAGTGCAAACAAATTATAATGTACAAGAACATAATGAACTGTACTGTACAGCGACAGTACCTCGCCGCTACAGAGAAGGTAAACATTAATACAAGTGTCTCACACTAACTTAAATAATAATAAAATAATGATGATAAAAACAATAACAACAAGGATAGTGATAACAATAATACTGATAATAACAACAACAACAACAACAACAACAACAACAGCAGCAACAACAACAACAATAAAAATACCAATTACAATATTATTAGTAACAGAAATAATATCAACTATAGCATTAATAAACATAATAACTAATACTGGTAACTAGAGCAATAACAAAAACAGTAAACAACAACAACAACAACAACAACAACAGCAATAACATCAATTTACTACTACTACTACTACTACTACTACTACTACTACTACTAATAATAATAATAATAATAAAAGTAATAATGATAACAACAACAAATGCGATGACTGCAATAAATAGCATCAAAATCACAGCTTTTGTTGATGAAGTGGTTACTTTTGATGACTGCAATAAATAGCATCAAAATCACGGCTTTTGTTGATGAAGTGGTTACTTTTTAACCTGTTGTTTGTTTGAACATTTTATCAGTTGTAAGAAGAACTTTGTCTATCAAGAGGCAAACTGTTCACAACAGTTTTGGTACAACTTGTCACACTGTTTGTGAATAATATTGTTGTCAGTATCGCATAAATAAGGTTAACGTTGTTACTTCTCGTGTAAGAAACATTTTCTGCCAATTTGAATATTGCATTATGTCCAAGATTTTGATGTATTAATAATAATGTGAAGTACTTATGAATGAAGGGAAACCTGCAAATACTGAAGGCTGAAGAAGCTTTGGATGCAGACTCAAACCTCTTTACGGAAAATAATTTTATTTTGCCGTCCTGTTGCTTTGGTTAAAAAGACGGCCATGTAGATTCCCATGTAGGAAGGCAGTGCATGAGATGTGGGGAGCGTGAAGTACACTGCGTGTCACTCACTGCTTCAGTTGTTACATTACCCACAGTTCTTTTTAAAATGCCAGCGGTTTGAGAGACATTTAAGTGTGTGTGTGTGTGTGTGTGTGTGTGTGTGTGTGTGTGTGTGTGTGTGTGTGTGTGTGTGTGTGTGTGTGTGTGTGCGTGCGTGCGTGCGTGGACCGTATACTTTTTAGGCAATGGTTTCTTTGGCGGAAAAGATGCCCACCAGTACACAGTGGAGTGGTCTCCCCTCGTTTCACAGGCCGTGGATTCCAGCTTGAAAAGACTCCTCGACAAAGTTCATGACATGTTCAATATTTACCTCCCTATTAAGTATATAGATGTTTCACACAAGAGGCTCCAAAACCCACCCATTTCTCAAACGGTAATCAACTCGACAAAACCCAAAAATCAGTTGTATAGAGAGCTTCCGAAACCTGAAGATCCGCCCTCTGTTCCGGTGAAGATATAGACAGGCGGACAGATGTGGATGCAGACAGACAGAGAGACAGACAGACAGACAGATAGACAGACAGGTAGATAGACAGATTATGTCCAGTCTTTGTGGTACATAGTCTTGCCTCGTTAGTGCCTCATTTTCTACTTTCTGAGTGTGTGCAATAGAAAACACAGTGAAAACAATTACCAGGAAAGAAAAGAGTAAGTGTACTCACCTCAAGAGTGCAGGTGTGTACACTCCGGGAGACGGGAGGAAGGAAGGCACGAGGCGGGAGGTGCTTGTGGGGAGAGACACACTGTGCTTCATGCTCTTACATTTATACTCCACAAGCACAAGTCTGTACCTGTGTACATCTTTCTATCTGTATCTATCTGTATAAACAGAAAGAGAGAGAGAGAGAGAGAGAGAGAGAGAGAGAGAGAGAGAGAGAGAGAGAGAGAGAGAGTCATCCAAAAATGTACTCACTGTTTGACTCGCTATAATTCATTGAATGTTTTATTTTTTTTCAGAAGCAGTTGGCCAAAATTATAATGACAGACTAAGCTTTGAAGGAAGAACATCTGTCATAAAGTGTTACTTGAAGCACGAAAATGTCAAAGAAGTGCAAAGACAATTCAGAAGACACTTTGACAGGGATCCACCAAGGTGACGCGCCATTGCTCGCATCACAGCTAAGTTTGTACCAGATGGAATTGTTCACGACATTCATTAGCAGGCGTGTGTAGTAGTAGTAGTAGTAGTAGTAGTAGCAGTATTATTATTATTATTATTATTATTATTATTATTATTAGTAGTAGTAGTAGTAGTAGTAGTAGTAGTAGTAGTTGTAGTAGTAGTAGTAGTAGTAGTAGTAGTAGTAATAGTAGTAGTAGTAGTAGTAGTAGTAGTAGTAGTAGTAGTAGTAGTAGTAGTAGTAGTTGTGGTAGAGGTAGTATTCGCGATTTCTCACTACTACTACTTTTACTACTACTACTACTACTACTACTACTACTACTACTACTACTACTACCTCTACTACTACTACTACTACTACTACTACTACTATTGCTGCTACTACTACTATGTGAATATTCATGTTATTGCCTTAAGAATTGTTGCAAAAACAGCTGCAGTAGTAGCATTTATATTAATTATATTAGTAGTAATAATAGTAGTAGTAATAGTAGTAATAATAGTATTAGTAGTAGTTCTTGTGTCATATTGTTACTATGATTGCTATCAATAATATAACACACACACAATAGTAGTAGTAGTAGTAGTAGTAGTAGTAGTAGTAGTAGTAGTAATAGTAATAATAAGAGTGAAGTAATAGTAGTTTTAATAATTTAGTATAATTTCATTATTAATTAATTTTATTTATCTATTTATTTATTTTATGTTATTTATTTCATTTATTTTTTTGGGTGGATATGAGTGTGTTCGTTGGTTGAACAAGTCCCTGTATATCAAGTAGACCTTTGTGTGTCGCTCAAGTACCGAACGGCCTGGAAACATTGAGCCAAAGGGACGCCGCTCAGTCTGCAGCCAGTGTGGCGGAATATCTTGTGTGGTGCGCGTGTGTATCGCATTGTGTTCCTCCTCAAAGACTTAGTGGTGGTCAAGATAACCAGGATTGGCCAAGCCCTCCCTCAAGTGTGCTACCAGTTGTATACCAGGTGTGTTGAGTAGACGCCAAGTGTACAGCCACTTGTGTGTTGTGTACATGTGTATGTTGTGTACAGAAAGACCTTCTGCTGGTGTTTTGTAATCCCATCATGCAGCTGGACCGGGAAACTACACTTGCCACTATGACAGACAGGACGCCATCTTGTTGTGTATGTCTGAGACGCCTCCTACCCCCTCACCTCTCTTCCCACCACCCACCAGCCACTCCTTCCCGTCCCACTTCCGCCAGCAGCAGTTTCTGGCCGCCCAGTAACCAGCAGCCCCTTCACGGCCACTACCTGCCAGCACGCCTTCCTGTCCTTATCCCCTCCCACTCCTTCCACCCCTATCCTCAACCCACTTCTTCCAAACACCCATTCTCCACCCACTCCTGCCAGGCCCCTACCAGCAACCCACTCCTTCCCGCTACCGGCCTGCCATCCGCCCCTTCTGGCCCCCCACCCACCATCCACTCCTTCCGGCCCCAACCCGCCTCACGCTCCTTTCCCCTTTCCGCCGCCCACACACGAACTTCTCTCCTTGTCCCCTCCCCGCCACTCATGACGTCACAGACAACGGTGACAGTGACTGGCTAGTGTGAACCGCACCTCACACTCGCTCTACCTAAATGCTGCTGCTACTATTACTACTGCTGCTACCACTGCTGCTATTATTACTACTACTACTACTACTACATTAAAATAATACCTCCACCCCATGTTTATTGATGTGTCAATTAGGGGCTCCATTACTTGGAGGTCATTAGCCCCAGCTCTCGCTAATGACTGTGGCATCCAACCATATCTAATACTCTATAATATAAACATTAGTTGTTAACTATAAATTCACTCTACCTCTACTCTATCTACTCTTATGCCACTCTCCACCACTGTAGCCTCGCAGTCGAGGCCTCCTAAGTCTGCAGGTATGGGAGTGGAATGCCTTGTCCCCCTGAGACACAGGAGGGCAGATCTGAGGAGGGAGAATGAGAGACGGCACCTCATCCATGCGACGACATGGCTCCTTGGCTGGTGCTTCTTTTCTGCCATTAGGTCGGCTAGTCTTGAGTAGAAGCACTGAGCCTTGGAGCCCATCCCGCCAGATGTGGTGAAGACCAGAGGTGTGAAGCTGCCCTGGTCAACGTGTTGGATTCTCTCCCCATACGCTCGGATCTTCTCCTGCTCATTCTTGCGGTGGGCGGCCTCCAAGGAGAGTTCGTGGTGACAGGCGGCCATCGGGTCAAAGATCCGTATGTCCACGAATGCTTTCTGTCCCCTTGTCCAGAACCCTCGTGCACTGACATCGACTCGAGCCTCGTTGGTGGTGTTGGCTGTTCTGTAGCGCAGGTGCTCGCCGTCTAGCGGCAGGAGGGTCGGTTCAGTGGAGACATCGTGGCACACCTCCCTGAGCATGCTGGCGGTCAGATCTCTCACCTCATCGTGCCTGATACATACGAATCCCCCCTTTTTGCACGTCATGGTGTGGTTGACGTCATTGGGGGAGCCACACACACAGGTACTGGGGAGTCCTTCCATCGGCCAGCCGTACCTCAGAGCAATGGCGTCGACAAATTCTTGTTTGTTGAGGCTGAAGCCCTTCGCTCTGATGGGCAGTGACGTTAGCCAGTTAGAGGCTCCCGTTTCCTGTGCAGTGAGGATTTTTCTCACTGTGGTTGCAGGCAGGATGTTTATCAGGTCTTCGAGACAGTTTCGTTGATGTAGTTGCCTATCTCTAGATATAATTCGTCCTTGCTCAGTGACTGCACTTTGGGCTATTTCACCATGTGCGTCCTGAGCAATG
>NC_087169.1:695000-702500 GCF_035594125.1 Scylla paramamosain
AACACTTACTAGCAGTAATGCTATAACTAACATAGATACATAACTCAGCATAACGTCTAACACAATTTGACCAATATTAATGCAACAGGTAGTTCTAATTAAGTATTGTTTTCTTTTTAGGTCCTATAACTATTCAACACTTCACACACGTACCTACACAAAACATTTACGTCTTCTGTTTCTTTAAATAACTCGTCTAAATTTTGTTTGCTTATCATATATTTTTCCCTGACTTGTCTCGTCAGTACGCACTCCAGCAGTACATGTTGGTCAGTCTGTGTTGCCTGCCCGTCACATGCACACACGCGCAAGTCCCGCGAGATGCGACTCCAACAGCCGGTCTCGATCTTTAAGTTATGAGACATTAGCCGAATTCTAGTAAACGCTAAACGTGTAAAATCAGGGACATTATGTCATATGAATAAATATTACGGACACCAAGACTAGAATTCAATATTGTTTTTTATGTGTGATACTTTGTTGCATCTTGTGGCTTATTGGTAATTAAATTAATTATTCTGTCAAGAGGATTTATATGATTATCATACTGTATGGCGCTCTGGATAAACTTATAACCATGGATGTCAGGTTTTCTGCATCAACTAAATACAACATGAAATGGTTCACTTCTGTCGAGTAGAGTCAGCTTCCTCTCCAAGAAACGTTTCCATCGGACACAGACAGTATGGTAAACTGGCTTAATTCCCGATTCAACACGAGATAAGTTTGAGCTTGTGTTATTTGTCACGTCCAGGAGACATTTCATAAGTTTATTGTACTGACTGGTGACTGACACACAGCTAACTGTCACCCACGATTCGCAGCTGTATCTCAGTTCAGCCAACAAAGCTGCGTCAAACACAAGTTGCTTACAACAATGATGCATAATAAGGTTCGAAGCACGAATTATAGAAAATTTCTTGACGACTGACTGACACTTTGCCTCGTGTAGTGACACCACGTACTTCATACAACCGCTGTCGGTAAACCAGGCCCTTAAATACTTGTATCTGTCACAGTACTTAATAACGTGTCCCTCGATCTTTAATGGAACTTTATCACAATGATCACAGCATACGAATCATCTGGTTAATGTAAATCACAAACATTAGACAGCTGGAAGGTGAGCCTTGCCTTACTTTCACTGACGACTCCAGCGTGGCACTCTTAAGCACGTTACGTGTGCAGCGATACATAACATAAATTGCTTTTAACATCCTTCTTCCACATCCTATTGATCTTAAGCATTCTATCAGCCTGGACCTCGGTACTTTATCGTATGCTTTACGATAGTCTATAAATAATACATATAACTTCAATTTCTTGTATTTTACATAATCACACAATAATCTCAGTGTAAATATCTGCTCTAGGCATCCTCTTCCCTCCATTGCTCCTGCTTGACAATTGTCCACATCCATCCACATTTTCAATCTATTGATAATAAGTGTGTCATAGAGTTTATCTAGGGTGTCCATTATACGAACACCTCTGTAGTTATCACAAAGCATGCGATCACCACACTTGAATAATACACTTAACTTACTATAGCACCAGGCTAGTGGGAAACACAAACTATCAAAAATTACATTGAACATTGTAAGAAAAAACATCAACCAATTCATAGGTAAGTTCATTAATAGGGCAGGACTTATTCCAACAAAACTTATTTTTATTCATCCCTCTCATAGCTGTTTCCACCTCTATAAACGTGAAAAGATCATCCACAATGGGAATACTTGGTGCCTGCTCAAAGTTTACCTCTCCAACTTCCTTTGTCACTGGATTCAATAATTCCTCAAAATGAATCTTAAATTGACTCTCAGTAGACTGGGTACTGCCTTCATTACTACTAATTTCATCTTTCCAGTTAATTGCTTTCCAAATTTTCCCACAGTCATTTTCCTCCATGAGTCTTTTCCTTCTTAGGTCTACACTTCCCTCACGCGCGACATTCGTCTTTTTACACTCCTTTGCTATTCCATTAACTTCCCTGCAGCTTTCCTTAACCACGTCCTGCACACTTTCCTCATTCACCACGCCCAGGGTTGGCGGCTTACACAGCGCCATCCTCGTCACGAACGCTTCTATATCCACTTTGTCATGGTGCAGGCCTGTCGCGATATTGTGGTGCGGGGACTGTGTGTGAGCGTCCAACCCAAGTTACTGGCGCGCTCAAGTAGCCGCGATGGCGTTACTCATTTAAAAACGTCAGTGTTAATTGTTAGAGTGAGTGGCGCATGATCTGAGCATGACATATCTTGGCGTGTACATAAGTCTTTTAGGACATTCAAACTGCTATACTTAGCTAAACACAGGTCGATAAACACAGGTCGATTTCCGATGTCCAGCGATCATTATGCCTAAAAGATAAATTTCTTCCTCGCTGCCCTCCGTCATATTTCAAATAGTTAGCAACTACCATTTCTTTCTCTTCACACATGTTGGGTATTGCCCGGCCCATGCAATTACTTATAAGATCTTTCACAATATTATATTCTCATCTCTTTCCGTTTATATTTCTACTTGGTAGGCAACCCACACGTGCGTTCAAGTCAGCGACCACTATGGCACCGTCACAGTCGGTCACCTGCCCCTCCCACAGCAGCGCCGGGTCCTGGTAGGGCGAGTTGACCGGTGGGATATACATGGCGCCAAGTCTCATCCCAGGGCAGCAGGACAGTTCGACCCATGTTTGTCCTTCTGCTGCAATGTTGGCACATGTGATATATGGCACCAACGCACACTTCACCAACATCATAATTCCTCCTCTCTGACTATTTTGTTTACTTTTATTCATATATAAATGAAAACCTGGCAAGCTACTAATTAACGTTACTTAATTTCAGTGATCCATATCATGTCAAATTCTAAAGCAACATTTATCACTTCAGGGCTTTGGAACTTATTTTTCACACCACAGATATTACAAGCACATATTTTTTATTGTCCATTCCAATTCTCTCCATGCCAAAATTTGGGAAATACCTATCAGTCACAACACCATCACGCAGCAATACTCGTCGCCGCAAGTCATACGTAATTTCCACTCCCTGGTTGTCTGGTTTCTGCTTCTCCTCATTTTCTCCGGTCCTCAGTCTTGTCATTTCTCTCCTTGCCACCGGATGAACGTCCTTCTTCGAGCAAATCCGTTTAAATTCTCTTCATATATCCTTCAAGTTCTTAGCCACTCGCAAGATGTCGCTCCGTTGATTTTGACTCTCCAGCGTCACGTGAATAGGGCGTCTTCTACGTGCGTCAGGCTGTTCAAGTCGTATCGTTGCCCATACATCGGTGAGTATCGGCCGGGCGTAACCGGCGGCTTCCAGCACTGTCTTGATCTTCTCTCTATCTGTCATTCCCAGGACATCGTCATCCTCCGAGACCCCAGGTATAACCAAGTTCCGCACCCTTTCTTTGGCGCCAAGGGATTCTAGGAACCGGTTTTGCTGGTGGATAATCATGTAGGCTTCATCGGGTCTTGTATTCAGTGATTCTATTTCTTTTTTCATCTCCTTCATAGCTGCCAAATCTTCTCGAATATTTCTTATTTATTCGAGTAATTCAGAGCTCGGTGGCTGCTCTTCATGAGGCTGATGTAAAACAGTTGTTCTCAGTGCACATTTTAGCTGCGCCCGCTGTCAGTTTATTGATCTCCGTAGCAGACAATGCCTTCACTGTGTTTTCATTGTCATAACTAGCCATCTTGGACAAACAAACAAGTATCCTGTTAAGTCTTTGCATCACGTTTTCTTCAGTGGTTTGGCGTCGCCGTTACCAAGGCAACGGTTTTCACAGCTGTGCAGAGGTGGTGGTGCCGGTGTTGATCGGCCAAATTATATTCTAGCTTCTAACTACCGGCTAGCTTCCTTCAGTGGGCTACAAGTAACTGACTCTTGGCTCCACTTTACCCTCGTGCAGCTCCTTAGGCAATATATTGCCTGATCTAAGCCTGCATGGCAGCAGAATCTTGGCAAAACTTGGAGCTCTATCCAGGTGTGTTTGTTGATGTTTACAGCGCCATCTACACTGTGCCTTAAGAACTTGAAAATATTTCGGAATCGCGGATGGAGAGGAGGTAAAAGTATGATGCGTCCCATTAAGGCAGTGACCTCCAGTGCCAGAGAAGACCCCTGGGTGGAGAAGAGGGAATACAAACACTCAGAAGTGCCGTGTGTGTGGTATAGTCTTCCCTCCCTCCTCTTATTTAATGCGACGTCTCTAGCCAAAAAGATGGACGAATTGATTGTGACGGTGAGATCTACTTGTGCGGATATTGTGGCGGTTACTGAGGCGTGGGAGGTCGTTCTTGAGGTGTCCACGATGCAGGACTACCAGCTCTGCCATCACCTCAGGACAGGAAGCAAAAAGGGGGGAAGGGCGGAGTGGACGTTTTCGCCCAATCTACCCTCAGCCCCTCACACCTGCCTGTCAACATTCCTGCCGGAGTAGAGGCCCTGTGGGTGAGAGTTACGCCCCCCTGCCATATCAGCATCACAGCCTCCATCATCATGTGCGTCGTGTACCACCCCCCACGAGCCACCACAGCAATTACTCACCACTTACATCAGTGACATTGCTGATGCCCCAAGTATGAGGTATCCTGTTGCCAAGCTGATCATCTGTGGAGACTTTAACGGATTGTATATCAGCGATATCCTACACCAGCTACACCTCACCCAGGTCGTGGACTTCCCTATTACCCAGGAAGCCACCCTCGGCCTTATACTGACAGACCTAGGCCAGCAGTACTCGCCCCCGAAGTTGCTGACTCCCATGGGACGGAGCACCCACCTCACCATACTGTGGACACCCACACCCACCACCTCGTACCCCCGTCAAGATGTCACCAGGACCCACTGCTCCATGCCTGAGTCATCCATGAGGGAGTTTGGGCAGTGGGTGACACAACACCCGTGGACCGAGGTGCTGCATGTGGATGACATCCACTCAAAATGGCACAATTACGTCGCCTCCACCACAGAAGCCTTCCACCGCTACTTCCCAGCCAAGAGCATCACAGTGCACACATCTGATGCCCCCTGGATGACGCCCCGCGTTAAAATACTCATGCGTCAGCGGACGTGCGCGTTCCACTCTTCCCGGACCTATACAGGAAGCTAAGAAACAGAGAGATCAGGGAGATTAAGGTTGCCAAGGCAAGCTGTTACCCGGACAAGATACACCACCTCAAGCTGGCCAACAACAGACAGTGGTATGCTAGGAGCAAAGCTTTGTGTGGCTTACAAAAGCACACTTCATCTCTTCCTTGCACCTCACACCTTCCTGCTAATCTCGCGGCTCAGGAGATGAACGACCACTTTGCCGCTATCTGTCACACCTGTCCTCCCCTCCACACCACTCCGCTTCCTGCCCATCATCCCACTCCCTCCCCTTCCCCCACTATTCAGGCGGTGGATGTTTATAAGAGGATACTTAAAGATACTAAGATACCAAGATACCAAGGATACTTAAAGATACCAAGATCAACCACACCCACTGACCTTCCCATATGGGAAGAGCCAGCAACACCGCTATGCCCCATAATAAACGCCTCTCTTTCCCAACACTCTTGTCCCGCGGACTGAAAGACATCTTACGTCTCTCCCATCCGCAAAGCTTCCAGTCCACAGTCACTCGGTGTCCTCAGGACAGTCTCTAACACCCCCATCCTTAGCTTTATTTGTGAAGATTTTGTGTACGACTGGGTCTACACCAAAATTTGTTATACCGTGGATATCAGACAGTTTGGAAATATTTAAGCCACCTCCACCTCCCATTACCTGACCAGCTTCCTTGACTTCATCCACAGCCACCTGGACAAGCGAAACACCTCTCTAGCTGTTGCTTTTGTGGACTTCAAAAAAGCCTTTGATCTTGTTGATCAACTTTGTTGTCCTCACCAAGGCAATAAGTCTGGGTCTCCCTCCCAACCTGGTAGCGTGGCTAGCCAACACCCTCTCAGGGAGGCGTCAGGCCGTTCGCTATCAGGGCACTGTCTCTAATATCCAACAGCTGACATGTGGGGTGCCCCAGGGGACCTTGATGAGCCCTTGATGCTTCCTCCTCTTCATTAACGACGCCCTCACTGACACCCCCATCGCTGGAAGTATATGTGCGACTGCACCGTGGGCGTCCCAGTCTCCAACACGAACCCGGACTACTCGCCACTGCAAGTCATTTTGGAGCGACTGCAGACATGGACGGAGGAGAGCAGGATGACCATCAACCGCAGCGAAACTGTGGTGATGCATTTCTGTACCTCCTCTGTACCAGTGCCCCCTCCCCAGCTCACAGTGGGATCTCATTCCCTCCAGGTGGTCCGATGTACCTCTGGATGTGCTTCTTAGGAGTCACGGTGGATGACCAGCTGACCTGGAAGCATCATATCGCCAGCACCGTAAGATCCGCTACCTACAAGCTGTACATGATGCGCAGACTCAGGTCGCTGGGGACACTGACAGACGAGTTAAGGGGAGTTTGCCTCACCTTCATCCTCCCCAAACTCATGTGTGCCTCCCCAGCGTGGTCCTCCTCCCTCACACACACTCAACAGCTCCAGCTGGAGAGAGTGCAGAAGAGGGCGTGCAGGGTCATCTTTGTCCCTGCCTACACCACCTGTGATGAAGCCCTGACCACCCTGAGTCTGTTCAGACGTCCAGACTATCCACCAGGCACCGAGAGGCTCTGGAGAAGTTTGGAAGGGGACTTCTGCATCATCCACGCCTCAGACACATGCTGCTGCCTGACGCACCTCGCCTGGTCCGTGCAACCAGACACCACAATAAGATAACGCCCCTAAAGGCGCTGCGCACGGACCGGGACAGACAACAGTATTTCGCTTCTAGATTAGGCTTAGCTTTAGGATTAATTAATTAATTAATTAGACGGGAGACGGGAGGAAGGAAGGCGTGAGGCGGGAGGTGCCTGTGGGGAGAGACACACTGTGCTTCATGCTCTTACATTTATACTCCACAAACACAAGTCTGTATCTGTGTACATCTATCTATCTGTAACTATTTGTATAAACAGAGAGAGAGAGAGAGAGAGAGAGAGAGAGAGAGAGAGAGAGAGAGAGAGAAAGAGAGAGAGAGAGAGAGAGAGAGAGAGAGAGAGAGAGAGAGAGAGAGAGAGAGAGAGAGAGAGAGAGAGAGAGAGAGAGAGTGAGAGAGAGAGAGAGAGAGAGAGAGAGAGAGAGAGAGAGAGAGAGAGAGAGAGAGAGAGAGAGAGAGAGTTATCCAAAAAATATACTCCCTGTTTGTCTCGCTATAATTCACTGAATGTTTTTTTTATTTTATTATTTTTTTTCAGAAGCAGTTTGCCAAATTAATAATGGCAAAAGCAAGACTAAGCTTTGAAGAAAGAACATGTCATAAAGTGTTACTGGAGGCACGAAAATGTTAAAGAAGTGCAAAGACAATTCAGAAGACACTTTGACAGGGATCCACCAAGGTGACGCGCCATTGCTCGCATCACAGCTAAGTTTGTACCAGATGGAAC
>NC_087169.1:707500-717500 GCF_035594125.1 Scylla paramamosain
TAGAAGACAGCTAGATATGCAACATTGCGGCGGTGAGAGAGAGGCTGAAGACAGTCAGTTAGAGGAAAGGAGTTGATGAGACGAAAAGCTTTTGATTCCACCCTGTCTAGAACAGCAGTATGAGTGGAACCCCCCCAGACATGTGAAGCATACTCCATACATGGACGGATAAGGCCCTTGTACAGAGTTAGCAGCTGGGGGGGTGAGAAAAACTGGCGGAGACGTCTCAGAACACCTAACTTCATAGAAGCTGTTTTAGCTAGAGATGAGATGTGAAGTTTCCAGTTCAGATTATTAGTAAAGGACAGACCGAGGATGTTCAGTGTAGAAGAGAGAGACAGTTGAGTGTCATTGAAGAAAAGGGGATAGTTGTCTGGAAGGTTGTGTCGAGTTGATAGATGGAGGAATTGAGTTTTTTGAGGCATTGAACAATACCAAGTTTGCTCTGCCCCAATCAGAAATTTTAGAAAGATCAGAAGTCAGGCGTTCTGTGGCTTCCCTGCGTGCTATGTTTACCTCCTGAAGGGTTGGACGTCTATGAAAAGACGTGGAAAAGTGCAGGGGTATCATCAGCGTAGGAGTGGATAGGACTACTATTACTACTACGATTATCACTGCTACTACTACTATTACTACTACTACTAGGATTATGACTGCTACTACTACTACTACTACTAATAATACTATCACGATTTATACTGCTACTTCTACTACTACTAATACTAATATTACTGCTACTACTATTATCACTGCTACTACTACTACTACTACTACTACTACTACTACTAATATTGCTACTACTACTGCTACTACGATTATTGCTACTACGACACACACAGATAGCGCCACCGTTTGTTTACACCAACACTGTTGAATCTGCCCACATTTTTCAAGATCTACAAGGATTCTACAGCTTCTGCAAGACAACAACCTATACTGCAAGTTACATAAGTACACCGTTAACTAGCTAAGGTGGTTAAAGTGTTACAGTGACTCAGATCTAGCCTTATAAACCAGGTTAAAACAAGCATCTGGATTAAAGCCCCACCTGGCTGGCGCGCTCTTCTCCGCGCATGCGCATAAGGGATCTTGTTGACGTCACTGCTGCTGGACTAACCATGGACTCATCGACACTCAAGCTGCTGCTTGAATCGCAGGAACGAGCATACAAGTTAGCGCTGGATGCCGTCGTGAAACAGATGCAGGACCAAATAAACAAGCTAGAGAACAAAGTATCAGACCTTATTACAAGCCTGGAATATACGCAGCGCGAAGTTGATGAGCTGAAATCATCTGCCAATCAACATAAGACAGAGAGGAAGGAAGATAAACTACAAATTGGTAAACTAATTCAACAACTGGACTCATCTACTCTTATGATTAAAAACCTAGAAGATAAAGTAGTTTATCAAGAAGACTACAGCAGGCGGAAGAACCTACGAATCAGCGGACTAGAAGAGCAACAAAATGAAACCTGGGAGCAGACCGCAACTGCTGTAACATCTCTCTTAGAGTCAAAGCTTCAGCTACCTGGTATTGTATTGGAGCGAGCTCACCGTGTTGGACCACGACAAGACACCAAACCTCGCACTATTGTGGCTCGTTTCAATCGTTACGGTGATCGCGAGGCTGCAATGAGGCGAGGGAAGCACCTGAAGGGTACCAACATATTTTTAAATGAAGATCTGTCCTCAGCGTCATTAGCGGTGAGAAATGCTCAGTTGCCTATGTATAAGCAAGCCAAGGCTGACGGAAAGATAGCGTTTTTCCGCCACACAAAGCTTATTATACGGGAGAAACAGAGTGAGGACGGTGCAAGACGACAAGGTCAACGAAGGACGGAGGATGCTACGGACGACAGACTGGCGGGCGGTGAGGGAGGTGTTGTTGGTGGTGATTTGGCGAGCGGCGCGAGAGGAAATTTGAGGACTGCTATTAACACGAACACTGCTGGAGCATGGACTGGCAGGGACGACAGTCGTTTGCTATTCCCTGCCCTACAGTCTGGTGGGTCGCCTGCTGCTACTGCTGCTGCTGATGCTGCTGCTGCTGTTTCAGTCAAGCAGAAAGAGAGCAAGAGAGATCTACGAAGCAACAAAAATAAGTAGAACCCTAGTTTTGTATTTTACAATCTGTTATTAATATATCCGATACATTTGATTCATTTATTTTTTCATATAACTTCTTCCAATGTCAGATATTTTTTTGTTTCCTTTTAACAGTGTTTCTGATGAAGAATTGTTGAATGCTGTTGGCTTACGCGATATGTTAGGACAAGACGTCAGTGAAAGCTTTGATCCCTTCAGTGTGCAGGATAGCAGTTAAAATAATGATCTTGATGTAAACCAATTCTATATTAGGTCCAGAAATATTTCCTTTCCTGATTCTAAATATGTTTATCTTGAAAATTTTTCTTCCTTAAGTACAAATAGTGATTTTAACGTATTTCTGCTTAACATTAGATCAATGTCCACCAACTTTCAGTACTTTAAAGAAACAGTTTTGACTGAAAACATAACATACGATGTACTTGGCTTCACCGAAACTAGGCTTGACCCTGATATTTCAGCACTGTACACTTTGCCAGCATATACAATGTTCTCAAACGACAGGAACACATATGGTGGTGGTGTGGCACTTTATATCTCCAATAAGTACACAAGTTGTAAGATTAATGAATACAATCGGATGGAAACATATGTTGAAAGTTTGGGAGTGGAAGTAAAATGTAATAGTAAAATGTTTTTGTTCATATGTATATATAGACCTCCTCAGGGTGATTTTAATAGCTTTATTAATGCTCTCAATGAAATTCTGACTATCACAAAGAATACAAACTATAATGAAATATTTATTTTTGGAGATTTCAATTTAAATTTACTACTACATAATGACAACAAGATACAAGAATTTAGTAATTTAATGTATAGTTACTCCCTGACTCCACTTACAACGTTACCGACACGAGTTACTGCCACCTCCGCCACCATTATAGATCACATTTGGTCCACTTTTATAGAAAACAATGTAGGTAATTTTGTCATCAAAACAGATATAACTGATCACTTTCCTGTTGTTTCCTTATTTAAATGTAACAACATTCCATCTCCTCCTGTTTATATAACAAAAAGAACGTTTACTGAAGAAGCTTTGGATAAATTCAGTACTACACTCTCTCAAATAGATTGGTCTGATGTTATTAATTCTACCTGTCCTGACAAATCCTATAACTTATTTTTTACCAAATTCCAGACAACCTATGATAACTGTTTCCCCAAGAAGAGAATTAAGATTAATAGCAAGAGTAGTCGCAGTCCCCATGTTACCCCAGCATTAAAGAAGAGTATCAAAGAAAAGCATCGTCTTGAAAAGCTAGCATATAAGTGGCCATTAACCTTTCGAGAGCAATACAGAACTTATAAAAATAGACTGACATCGCTCTTAAAGGAAGCTAAGAAAAGGTACTACCAAGAGCAATTGGTAGCTAATCAAGGCAATCCTAAGTCCCACTGGCAATCAATAAACAACATACTTGGTAGGTCGGCAGACGGTACAAATAGCGTTATAGAACTCAAACCAGCTTGTTCTAATATTCCAAATAAATTTAACGAACACTTTCTACAAGCAGGAGGGCAAATAACAGTAACTACTGGTAATGATTTTCTAGATAATTTACAATGTTCTCCAAATTTTTCAATGTTTTTATATCCAGCCACAAATTTAGAAATTGAACAATATATTAAGGCATTCAAAACATCCTCCTGTGGATATGATGAAATTTCCCCAGTTGTTATGAAACGGTCAGTAAGTGACATTATCCTTCCACTGACCCACATAGTGAACTTAACATTAAAAACAGGCATCCTCCCTGAGGCACTAAAAAAAGCCAAAGTTATACCTTTGCTCAAATCAGGTAATAGATCAGATATAAAAAATTACAGACCAATCTCTATACTACCTGCCTTCAGTAAAGTATTTGAAAAAGTTATTAATGCACGCCTTATTAAGTATCTTGAAGATAATAATCTACTTACAGACTCTCAACATGGGTTTAGGACACGTCGTTCTACAGAAACGGCTATTTTTCATTTCACCTCTAATGTGTATCACTTCCTAGAACAAAAACAATTTTTAATAGGAATATTTTTAGACCTATCCAAAGCATTCGATACTTTGAATCACAAGATTTTGTTAACCAAACTGAACCATTATGGCGTTAGAGGCATTCCTTTAAAACTAATTGAAAATTACTTGAGCAATAGGCTACAATCTGTATATTGCAATTTCACACATTCTTCCTTCAGAGTAATTAACAAGGGTGTACCAACTCTTTTCCTTATTTATATAAATGATATTGTCAATGTTAGCTCTAAATTCAAATACACTATATATGCTGATGATACAAATTTACTATTAAACAACTTAAATATTAACAATCTTCACACAGATTTGGTTACAGAATTAAGAAAAATTTATCATTGGACTAAAATAAATAGTCTGAGCTTAAATATTGCAAAAACAAGTTACATAATGTTTCAAAATCGCTCTGTACATCATGAGTTTCCCCCTGTTACTATTGCAGAAAACACATTGAATAGAGTAGAATACACTAAATTTTTAGGCGTCTATATAGATGAAAATATTAATTGGAGTAAACAGATATCTTTTGTTACAAGTAAATTATCAAGGATGTGTGGTATTTTGTTTAGAGTTCGTAATTGTCTCACCACTGAATCACTCACTAGTATTTATTACACTCTCTGTTATCCCCACCTCACCTATTGCGTAGCAGTCTGGGCGTGTACCTGGCAGTCTTTTATTAAAAAAATAACTATTGCTCAAAATAAAATATTTAGATGTATTTTCCATATGAATAAGTTTGAATCAACACGCAACATTTATAATGAACAAAACTTTCTGAAGTTTTCAAATATTCATAAACATTTCCTACTGTTAAGTATTTATAAATATTTTACACAATATTCTGGACCTCAACCTTTTAAATTAGTACAGACATCATACAATATTCGGGGTAATAATGTCAATCTTATGTGTCCGCAATTCAGAACGACTCTCTTTAAATATAGTGTATTATGCTCCGGTCCACAAATATGGAATTCATTACCTTTGGAAATAAAAATGCTTCTTCATAATGATAACTTGCCAACTTTTAAAAGATCTTTGAAGACATACTTGTATAACTGCCAAAATACATGATTTTAAATTTAACATTTTTAATACAAAACAAACATTTCTATCTGAAATTTCCCTTATTCTTTGCCTGTCCCATGTATAGCAAATTTTTATAGATGTATTTTCTAATGTGGTATTGCAATGTGTAGTGTTTATTTCCCTTCATGATATGTTTAGTCTAATTTCCTTTTAATTTTATTATTATTATTATTATTATTATTATTATTATTATTATTATAATTATTATTATTATTATTATTATTATTATTATTATTATTATGATTATTATTATTGTTATTGTTATTGTTATTATTATTATTACTATTATTATTATTATTATTATTATTATTATTATTATTATTATTATTATTATTATTATTATTATTATTATTATTATTATTATTACTATTATTATTATTATTATTATTATTATTATTATTATTATTATTATTACTATTATTACTATTATTTTATTATTATTATTATTATTATTATTATTATTATTATTATTATTATTATTATTATCAATATTTGCATTTGCAGTATATTTATTGTAATTTCCCTAGCTTTAATCTTGTAATTATTATTGCTATTATTACTAGTCTAGTTACTTAAATAATTCTTTAGATAGTTTACCTAAAATATTGCCAATTGGTGTTGGTGTAAACAATATTCATAATTATGTACATATATGTGACTGTCGGGAAGCTTCGGCTTGACAGTCTCTGCCATCTTACTTCTTTTGTAAACATGTCTTTCTCAAATGTATTTATGCAAATGGGCAATAAACCTTTACTTACTTACTTACTTACTTACTTACATTATCACTGCTACTACTACTACTACTATTAATACTTATACTATTATGATTATAACTGCTACTTGTACTACTAATACTACGATTTTCACTGCTACTACTACTATTTCTACTACTACTACAACTACGATTAATGCTGCTACTACAACTAATACTAATACTAATACTAGCACTATTTTTGCTGATACTACTGTTAATACTACTGCGACTACTGCTATTGCTACTACTACTACTACTACTACTACTACGATTATGACTGCTACTACTACTACTAATACTAATTCTATTACTACTACTGCTGCTGCTACTACTGTTAATATTACTATGACTAATGCTTTTACTACTGCTACTAATACTATACTAATACTAATACTGCTGCTACTACTAATACTAATACTAATACCACTACAACCACCACCAGCACCACCACCACCTCCATTTCTATTACTACTACTGCTATCACTACTACTACTACTACTACTACTACTACTACTACTACTACTACTACTACTACCAATACTACTACCAATACCAAGTACTTCTGCTACTGCTACTACTGTCAATACTACTGTGATTACTGGGACTACTACTACTACTACTACTATTACTACTACTACTACTACTACTACAACTACTACTATTACAACTATTACTACTGGTGCTGCTGCTCTTACTGCTATTACTAGCACCACTATCATTACTACTACTACAACAACAACAACAACTACTACTACTACTACTACTAATACTACTACTACTACTACTACTACTACTACTACCACCACCATTACTACAACATCAACAACAACAAAAACAAAAACAAGAACAACAACAACAACAACAACAACAACAACTGCTACTACTACTACTACTACTACTACTACTACTACTACCACTACTTTTTCTACTACTACTACATTAAAATAATACCTCCACCCCATGTTTATTGATGTGTCAATTAGGGGCTCCATTACTTGGAGGTCATTAGCCCCAGCTCTCGCTAATGACTGTGGCATCCAACCATATCTAATACTCTATAATATAAACATTAGTTGTTAACTATAAGTTCACTCTACCTCTACTCTATCTACTCTTATGCCACTCTCCACCACTGTAGCCTCGCAGTCGAGGCCTCCTAAGTCTGCAGGTATGGGAGTGGAATGCCTTGTCCCCCTGAGACACAGGAGGGCAGATCTGAGGAGGGAGAATGAGAGACGGCACCTCATCCATGCGACGACATGGCTCCTTGGCTGGTGCTTCTTTTCTGCCATTAGGTCGGCTAGTCTTGAGTAGAAGCACTGAGCCTTGGAGCCCCTTACTACTACTACTGCTACTACTGCAACCACCACCATTACTACTACTACTACTACTACTACTACTACTACTACTACTACTACTACTACTACTACTACTACTTCTAATATTACTTCTACTACTACTACTACTTCTATTACTACTACTACTACTACTACTGCAACCACCACCATTACTACTACTACTACTACTACTACTACTACTACTACTACTACTACTACTATTACTACTACTATTAATACTACCACCATTACTACAAGAACAACAACAACAACAACAACAACAACAACAACAACAACAACAACAACAACAACTACTACTAGTACTACTACTACTACTACTACTACTACTACTACTACTACTACTACTACTACTACTACCATTACTTCTACTACTACTACTACTTCTACTACTACTACTACTGCAACCACCACCATTACTACTACTACTACTTCTACTACTACTGCTACTACTACTACTACTACTACTACTACTACTTTTTTTTTTTTTTTTACTACAACTACTTAATAATACCTCCACCCCATGTTTATTGATGTGTCAATTAGGGGCTCCATTACTTGGAGGTCATTAGCCCCAGCTCCCGCTAATGACTGTGGCATCCAACCATATCTAATACTCTATAATATACACATTAGTTGTTAACTATAAATTCATTCTACCTCTACTCTATCTACTCTTATACCACTCTCCACCACTGTAGCCTCGCAGTCGAGGCCTCCTAAGTCTGCAGGTATGGGAGTGGAATGCCTTGTCCCCCTGAGACACAGGAGGGCAGATCTGAGGAGGGAGAATGAGAGACGGCACCTCATCCATGCGACGACATGGCTCCTTGGCTGGTGCTTCTTTTCTGCCATTAGGTCGGCTAGTCTTGAGTAGAAGCACTGAGCCTTGGAGCCCATCCCGCCAGATGTGGTGAAGACCAGAAGTGTGAAGCTGCCCTGGTCAACGTGTTGGATTCTCTCCCCATACGCTCGGATCTTCTCCTGCTCATTCTTGCGGTGGGCTGCCTCCAGGGAGAGTTCGTGGTGACAGGCGGCCATCGGGTCAAAGATCCGTATGTCCATGAATGCTTTCTGTCCCCTTGTCCAGAACCCTCGTGCACTGACGTCGACTCGAGCCTCGTTGGTGGTGTTGGCTGTTCTGTAGCGCAGGTGCTCGCCGTCTAGCGGCAGGAGGGTTGGTTCAGTGGAGACATCGTGGCACACCTCCCTGAGCATGCTGGCGGTCAGATCTCTCACCTCATCGTGCCTGATACATACGAATCCCCCCCTTTTTGCACGTCATGGTGTGGTTGACGTCATTGGGGGAGCCACACACACAAGTACTGGGGAGTCCTTCCATCGGCCAGCCGTACCTCAGAGCAATGGCGTCGACAAATTCTTGTTTGTTGAGGCTGAAGCCCTTCGCTCTGATGGGCAGTGACGTTAGCCAGTTAGAGGCTCCCGTTTCCTGTGCAGTGAGGATTTTTCTCACTGTGGTTGCAGGCAGGATGTTTATCAGGTCTTCGAGACAGTTTCGTTGATGTAGTTGCCTATCTCTAGATATAATTCGTCCTTGCTCAGTGACTGCACTTTGGGCTATTTCACCATGTGCGTCCTGAGCAATGATCTTTTCTGTGAGGGACCTGGTGAGCTTGAGGGAGTTGAGGTTCTCCACAGTCGCCAACTTCTCAGGGGAGGTGATTCCCATCCCGCCCAGTCTTGGTGGAAGTTCGAGCAGCGCCCTTTCCCCATCTCCGATGGTGTGGTATCTCAGTAACGCTGGGAGGAAGGTGTTTCTTATCGAGACCTCCAGTGGTGCAAGGAGAGGGCTGATGCCTGGGATGGTGCGCATGGCGAATCTCCATCGATGCTGCAAGCCGTGGGTGTAGGCAGAGTAGGCTGCATGAGGCTCAGTCCTGGCCATGTCAGACAGGACTTCCACCTCATGTATCCACTCCTTCACCTTTTCTCCTATGTACTCCTTCTTGAACTCCTCTGTTCCGAGGACAGCACCCAGATGCCGTTGTCCGTCCTTTGTTATTATAACTCCACTGCCACTGAAGCTATCCACTGCACTGTCATAGTGTTCAGGCTTTACAATAAGGACGGACTTAGCGGCATTGGGTGTGTACCCTATGATGGGACCATTGTCGTTCACTAAGCCCCACCATTTTTTCAAGTCTGTTATTTTGCCGGCCCCTGACAGGTCATTCGCGTACGCCACTTGCTTCACACTCGTTTTCTCATATGAGATAACTTGTTGCAGCACTGAAAGTCCGAGGGCGTACATCGCCATGGCCACTGGGTCACCTTGTGTTGTCCCTTCCATGGACTTTAACACCTTAACACTATTACCACTATTACTACATATGTACAAATCCGAGGGGTCACTATATGTGTTTTCTACATATTGTGCCAGAGAGGGACATTTTACTCGAATGTTGTGAAGCATTGTTTTTCTGTTAATAGTGTTGAAAGCGTTTTTGGCGTCCACTAATAACACCGCTTCACAATTGTCTTCACTGAACATTTCCCTCATAGCGTGGATGGCGGCTTCCCCTCCTGCCTGCTGTCCTGCACATACTTGCAGGTTCCCCGCTGCTCTCCTTACGTCGTCCTTGACCACCGTCATGACGCATTTACCCACGATGCGTCTTATCACCTCGCCGATGCC
>NC_087169.1:722500-725000 GCF_035594125.1 Scylla paramamosain
ACACACACACACACACACACACACACACACACACACACACACACACACACACACACACACACACACACACACACGTGCACACACACACGTGCACACACACACGTGCACACACACACACACACACACACACACACACACATACCACACACACACACATACACACACACACACACGCACACACACAAACACACGCGCGCACACACACACACACACACACACACACACACACACACACACACACACACACACACACACACACACACACAGATGCGCACACACATGTGCACACACACACACACACACACACACACACACACACACACACACACACACACACACACACACACACACAGATGCGCACACACATGTGCACACACACACACACACACACACACACACACACACACACACACACACACACACACACACACACACACACACACACATGTACACACACACACACAGATACACACACACACACAGACACACACACACACACACACTTGCACACACGTGCACACACATGTGCACACACACACAGACACACACACACACACACACACACACACACATTTCGTCTCTTCCTTGCACCTCACACCTTCCTGCTACTCTCGCGGCTCAGGAGATGAACGATCACTTTGCTGCTATCTGTCAAACCTTTCCTCCCCTCCACACCACTCTGCTTCCTGCCTATCTTCCGGCCCCCTCTCATCCCCCCAGTGTCCAGGCGGTGGATGTTTTTAAGAGAATACTCAAATTCAAACCAAGATCCACCACACCCACTGACCTTCCTACAAAAATTTACAAGGAATTTGCTGTAGAGCTAGCAACACCGCTATGCTCAATAATAAACGCTTCACTCTCCTAACACTCTTGCCCCGAGGACTGGAAGACATCTTACGTCACCCCCATCCCCAAAACCTCCAGTCCACAGTCACTCAATGACCTCAGACCAGTCTCTATCACCCCCATCCCTAGCCTTATTTGTGAAGATTTTGTATATGACTGGGCCTACACCAAAATCTGTAATACCGTGGATATCAGACAGTTTGGAAATATTAAAGCCACCTCCACCTCCCATTACCTGACCAGCTTCCTTGAATTCATCCACAGCCACCTGGACAAGCGAAACACTTCTCTAGCTGTTGCTTTTGTGGACTTCAAAAAGGCTTTTGATCTTGTTGATCACACTGTTGTCATCAGCAAGGCAGTGAGTCTGGGTTTCCCTCCTAACCTGATAGCGTGGCTAGCCGACTTCCTCACAGGGAGGCGTCAGGCCGTTCGCTATCAGGGCTCTGTCTCTACTTTCCAACAGCTGACTTGTGGGGTCCCCCAGGGGACCAAGATGGGTCCTCTATGCCTCCTCCTCCTCATTAACGACGCCCTCACTGACACCCCCCATCGCTGGAAGTATGTGGACGACTCCACCGTGGGCGTCCCAGTTTCCACCAAGATCCCGGACTACTCGCCACTGCAAGCGATCCTGGAGCGGCTGCAGACGTGGACGGAGGAGAGCAGGATGACCATCAACCACAACAAAACTGTGGTCATTTTTTTTTTTTTTTTTTTTATGTAGGAAGGATACTGGCCAAGGGCAACAAAAATCTAATTTAAAAAAATGCCCACTGAAATGCCAGTCCCTAAAAGGGTCAAAGCAGTGGTCAAAAATTGGTGGATAAGTGTCTTGAAACCTCCCTCTTGAAGGAATTCAAGTCATAGGAAGGTGGAAATACAGAAGCAGGCATGGAGTTCCAGAGTTTACCAGAGAAAGGGATGAATGATTGAGAATACTGGTTAACTCTTGCGTTAGAGAGGTGGACAGAATAGGAGTGAGAGAAAGAAGAAAGTCTTGTGCAGTGAGGCCGCGGAAGGAGGGGAGGCATGCAGTTAGCAAGATCAGAAGAGCAGTTAGCATGAAAATAGCGGTAGAAGACAGCTAGAGATGCAACATTGCGGCGGTGAGAGAGAGGCTGAAGACAGTCAGTTAGAGGAGAGGAGTTGATGAGACGAAAAGCTTTTGATTCCACCCTGTCTAGAACAGCAGTATGAGTGGAACCCCCCAGACATGTGAAGCATACTCCATACATGGACGGATAAAGCCCTTGTACAGAGTTAGCAGCTGGGGGGTGAGAAAAACTGGCGGAGACGTCTCAGAACACCTAACTTCATAGAAGCTGTTTTAGCTAGAGATGAGATGTGAAGTTTCCAGTTCAGATTATAAGTAAAGGACAGACCGAGGATGTTCAGTGTAGAAGAGGGGGACAGTTGAGTGTCATTGAAGAAGAGGGGATAGTTGTCTGGAAGATTGTGTCGAGTTGATAGATGGAGGAATTGAGTTTTTGAGGCATTGAACAATACCAAGTTTGCTCTGCCCCAATCAGAAATTTTAGAAAGATCAGAAGTCAGGCGTTCTGTGGCTTCCCTGCGTGATATGTTTACCTCCTGAAGGGTTGGACGTCTATGAAAAGACGTGGAAAAGTGCAGGGTGGTATCATCAGCA
>NC_087169.1:730000-740000 GCF_035594125.1 Scylla paramamosain
ACTATCAGGCCGCCCTTGTAGTGTGCTGGACTATTGGTCAACAATGAACCGAGAAAGTTACGTGGTACAACTATTTTGGCGATAGTAGTGGCTGTAAGTAGTAGTAGTAGTTGTAGTAATAGTAGTAGTAATAGTAGTTATGCGTGTAATGTTAATATGGTCCATTTTGTAACTATAATTGGAAAGATTCTCGACTTTGTGTTTCTGAAAAAGCGTGACGTAATTAGAGAAAACGCATGTATTTTAAGGGACACTAGTCTGTACTTCATTATTCCTGTTTATTGCTATTATGTGAGTTTTTTTTTTTATAGTTTTACTTGTATATACTATTTAAATCTACTATTCTATTTATTATGTTTAAGTGGGAGATGTCAGAGAAAGAGCTATGTTTATAATTTTCATTTGTAAGGTCAATAAGGTTAATTTTATTAAAGTAAATTTATAAGATGCTCGACCTTATGTTTCTTAAATAAGTGACGTAATTAGAGAAAACGTGTATCTTTTAAGGAACACTAACCTATACTTCATTAATCTGGTTATTGTTGTTATACGAGTTTTCCGGTGTATATACTATTTAAATCTACTATTTTGTGTTGTATAATACTATGTTTGAATGGTAGAACTAAGAGAAAGAGCCATATTTGTAATGTTTACATGTAAGGTCAATATGGTCTAGTCTGAAACTGTAATTTGAAGGATTTTCAACCTTTTGTTTTATTGCAGATATTTGGGTAGTTTTAGGAGAATATTCTATTTAGATGTAGTGTTTTGTAATGTGCGGCAGTACTAGATGCCACACTGAAGTGGTAGAAGTGAGAGAAGAAGCCTTATTTATGAAATGTGACAGAAAACCTAACAATGAATGGAGGGTGAACAAGGAGGAGCGAGAGAGAGAAGAAAGGGGGAAACAAGAGGAACAAAAGGAACAACACGAATAGGAGAGAGAGAGAAGAGGAGGAGGACGAGGAGGAGGAAGAGAAACTGAAAGATACGGAAGAGGAGGAGGAGGAGGAAGAGGAAGAGGAAGAAGAGGAAAACAGATAGAAAGACTTCGATAACAAAACTCTCTCTCTCTCTCTCTCTCTCTCTCTCTCTCTCTCTCTCTCTCTCTCTCTCTCTCTCTCTCTCTCTCTCTCTCTCTCTCTCTCTCTCTCTCTCTCTCTCTCTCTCTCTCTCTCTCTCTCTCTCTCTCTCTCTTTTTATTTAAACATAGGTACATTATCACCCGAAGGCGCACTGCCGTGTGCAACCTATTTTATGGGTGGGACACAACACACAAATATAAATATAAAGATATATACATATATATACATTCTTTATGGACTTAAGTTAATATTGTTAGCAGGGGGGTTGGGAACGAGCCCCTCCAGTGGTGTGCTGCTAACTTCACGTCCTGGGTATCCATCTCCCTGATATGTGGGACGGAGGACGCGAAGACGTTCCACAGTCTGGAGACTCTCCCCCAAAAGGTGCGCTGGTGTTGGCTGGAGCGGGAACGCGGCACTTCCACTGAGTCACCACTGGATAACACCGTTCTCGTGTCCCGTGAGGTGACTCTGGTGGGCAGCCGTAGTCCCGCCAGATGTGGCACACCTTGCACCTGTGCCTTGTGGAACACCACAAGTGCCGCCACATCCCTGCGGTGTTCTAGCGTGTCGACGGGAGCCTCAGGATGGGCTGGGGCACCTGCTGCTTCCACCAGTCGCAGCGCTCGTCGCTGGATGCCGTCGAGCTTGCTGATGTGTGTGGCAGCACAGGACATCCAGGAGAGGGCGGCATACTCTAAATAAGACCGTATCTGGGCCTTGTAGAGCAAGAGCCTCCCTCTCCTGTCGAACAAGTTGGCCACCCTCCTCAAGGAGGAGACTCGGTATGAGGCCTTAAGGGCAATGTGTTTGACGTGGCGGTCAAACCGCAGCCCTCGATCCACCTCCACCCCCAGAATCTTGACGGACTCCTGGAGTTCGAGAGGAAGGCCACCAAAGCTTAGCCCTCCCTTCACTACTGGCAAAGGTCACCTGCCAGCGTGCCCCCCACTCCTGTATCACCCCAAGCTGCTGATTGATCTCTTCAGCAGCACGCACACTTTCGTGTCGAGGGTAGGTACAGGAGAGAGTGCAATCGTCAGCATAAGCTGAGACCGCCGGCAGCTGTCGGAGAAGATCGTCCACGTAGATGTTCCACAGGACTGGCCCCAGCACCGAGCCCTGTGGCACTGACGCTCTCATCGGGAGGGACTCGGACGCTTGCCCATTGACAACGACCTGGAGGGTCCTTCCTTGGAGGTAGTCGCCAAGGAGCTGAAGGAGGTCACCCTGGATCCCCTTTGCCCTCAGCTTTTCCAGAAGGCCCCAATGCCAGACCCTGTCGAAGGCGCCCGCTATATCCAGGGCCACTACAACAGAGTCGAGGCCGCCGTCAAGGGCGTCCTGCCAGCCCCCGGTGAGGAGCATGAGGAGATCGGAGGTGGACCGCCCAGGTCTGAACCCAAACTGTTGGTCCGAGAGGAGGTAATTGTCCTGGAGGTGGCGACACACCACATCTGCCACCACCCTCTCGAACACTTTCCCCACCACAGAGAGCAGGGAGATGGGTCGATAATTTTTTGGGTCAGACCTGGAGCTCCTCTTGTGTACGGGAACTACCCGGGCCTCTTTCCACACTAAGGGCCAGGTATTTTCCCATAAGCAGGCAGAAAAGACTGTGGTGAGGGGTACAGCCAGCTCGCGGGCACATTGTTTCAAAACGTGCGGGCTGATGTTGTCGGGACCGGTAGCTTTTTGTACATCGAGCCCCTGCAGCAGACGCTCGACAAGCCCCTGCGTCACCTCCACCTTGGTTACAGTCTCTCTGCACTGCTGCTCCAGAAGAGGCGGTGACCTTTCAGGGTCGTCCACCTCCATCTTCCCGGCGAAAAGGGTGGCCAGCAGCTGGGCTTTGTCCTTGCTGCTGGTGGCCACCGTTCTGTCGGGCCTTGTGAGAGGAGGGACAGTGTCTTGACGGTTGTGGCCCTTTCTGCTCTTAACAAGGGACCACCAAGTCTTGTTGCCCACTCCAGGGCCTCCTAGCTGGCGCCGCAGGTCCTCCTCCCACCTCCCTATGGCCTACCAGCAGGTCGTCACCATCCTCTTGCAGGCTGCACGATGTAGGTCTTTGGTGCGCCGAGTGGGACTCTGCTTGTAGCGGAGCCACGCAGAATACTTCGCCTCGGCGGCAACGCAGCAATGGTAGCCAAACCAAGGCTGGTCCGTTGGTCTGGCGACGAACTCACGGTGGGGCACGTGTTGCTCCTGGAGCGCCAAGAGGCAGGAAGTGAAGGCTCGCGCCTGTACCTCCGCTCCACCCTGCAGGATGGAAGGCCAATCAGTCTTGCGCAGGTCTCGGCGAAGGGAGCCCTAGTCTGCCCTATCCCATAGCCAGACTGTGCGAGTGATGGCCTCGTCACAAGCCACACCCATGTCCACCTGGGTCAGGACAGCATGGTGGTCAGAGCTGCCCACGAGACACAGCTGGTGGCATCTGAGTGTGTCCTCCTCCAGGTCGGATATGACGGGGTCCAGGATCCCGCTTCGCTCATGAGTAGGGAAGGTCACATGGTCCTTTAGGCCATGCACCGTCAGGGGGTTCTCGTAGGCGTCGCGCTCCAGGTGGTGGTTGAGGTCGCCCACAAGCATGACGTGTTGGCAGCGATGAGTCACAAGGAGGACATCTAGGGCCTCCTTGAGGTACAGGAGCGAGTCAGGCCCATGCCGGGGGGGCGGTACATGGCGCACAGCAGGAGGGCAGAGTGGTTGGCCAGCACAACCCGGAAGAACATCACCACCAGCTGAGGCGGCGTGTCCACGTCGAGTTGTCGTGCCTGCACTCCCTCCCTGAAGCAGACAGCCACTCCACCTCCAGCTCTATTTCGTCGGTCTCTCCTGGCCCAGTGAGTGTAGCCACCTATTTTGCCGAAGGATGGCTCCACATCTCCGTTCAGCCAGGTCTCCGTCACCACAACTGCATCTGCACCGTGTAGTAGTACACAGTTGTGAGTTAGGTCTCCGATGTTCGTTCGGAGATCACGTACATTGGCGGAGATAACCTTGAATTGGTGGCGGTGGCAGTCGGGCCTTACCATGTTGGAAGGAGTTGTGGTCCTGCCTGAAGGGGTGTGATAGGCCTCAGTTGGGGGGTACCGAAGGCCGGGCGGGTTCCATTGCCAGCCCTGAGTGTGGCCCCAGTTAACAGGCTGAGCTGAAAACGGGCGAGACTGCGGAAAGGGCTGCAAGTGTGGTGTCACTGATGGGGAGACAGCGGCCAAGTATCCCCCTCCGCGAGGACCTGCCGTAGCAGTCGCTCCTGCCTCAACTCAGCAGTCCTGGTGTGGCAGTCTTCAGTACTGTGACCCTTCCGATTGCAGTACCGGTAAATCTGCGTAAGTTTGGCTGGGGTCTGTCTTCTTGAGGGGCCGGCCCCCTGGGTGGTAGAGGCTTCTCTCACCTCGCTGTTCCGGTTCTTTTTTTTATACTTTTTTTTTTCTTGGTGGTGGTGTTGCCAGCGGTGCTCGTGGAGGAAGCCGGAACTGTTGGGGCTGGGGCTGGTGCTGGTGTTGCTGGGGGAGTCGGTGGTACTGCTGGCAAGGTATTGGTGTGGGTTTGGTTCTGTGTGGAGGTTGCAGTACTGTGTGTCTGCGAGGTGGAGGTGTTTATGCCGGAACTTGTAGGAAGGGAGACAGGTGTAGAGGAGGGCGGGGGTGGGGGTTCGGCTACCGATGTACTGCTGGGAGTAGCTTCCGGTGGTGTTCGATTGCCTGGCTGGGTGGGCGGGATGGCGAGCTCAGGGGCGTGCCGCAGTTGTTTCGGCCTACCTGAATTCCACCAATCCCTCCAGCACTCAGAGCCCTGACAGACCTCCTCCCAGTGTCTGTCTATGGTCTCTGGCAGAGCACTGGCTCCTTGTGTGCACGAGGCAACCTTTGCCTCGCACTGCTTGGAGGCGACGAGCCTGTCAGCGAGTCTGAGCGCTGACGCAAACACCTCCCGGTATTCTATGATCAGGTCCCTATCCTGCTGGAGGGACCTGAGGATAATATTTGTTCGAGAGGCTTCTTCTGTGAGCTTCTCAACCAAGGAGATTAGTTCAGTTTCCTCCAGGTCTTCCCAGTGACTCCGTTCTGCGGCCTGTTCTTGATCTCCTCGGAGTGGCGGAGGGAGTGGCTGGGAGGATGGATCAGCCTCCCGGTCAACGAATGTCACGGGGTTCTGTATGTTAGCTTGCTCCCTCAGCAGCCCCGTCTCGGCACACCGGTAGACTGGGTTGTCGCCCAGGCAGCCGGTATGGCACAGATTAGGGCAACTGTCGTCCTCACAGCTGACGTGGGCAGCTTTCGATGTTACCTTCCCACAAACAACACACCACCTGTGAGGGGTATAACCTGACAGATTACGCCGTGCGATGAGTTGGTGAGCGGAGGAAGACATGAGGGAGAGAGAGAGGAGTGGTCAGTAGGTTTTTAGTGAGTCAGGGAGAGTTAGGTCGGGACAGGGCACGGCAGGTATTTAATCCCTCATGGAATGCAGCACAGCTGTGGGCTGATGTCCCGGGGAATAGGGGCGCGGCGATACACGGGAAACACGTGACGAGCACCGCGCTGCCAGCACTGCACCACACCTATTTACTGCACTGTTCACCGTACACTGCACTTTCATTGTTATGTATACTACACTTCAACCTCGGTAGTGCTGATGGTGGAGGTGTAGCAAAGTGAAGACGGCAGACACACAGGCGCAGTGACACAAACAGACACTCGGTGACCACGTTGCCAGCACTGCTCCACACACTGTGTACTGCACTGTTCGCTATTCACCTCACTTTTACTTTTATTACCTGTTCACTCTGCACTGTAATCTCAGTTGTGGTGATGGTATAATGAAATAGCGGAGACTTGCTCAGGAACTAAGTCTATGACCCGACATGTTGTGGCGGAGCGCTCCTAAAACACGTCTTCACCCGACGTGTTGAGCTCTCTCTCTCTCTCTCTCTCTCTCTCTCTCTCTCTCTCTCTCTCTCTCTCTGTCTCTCTCTCTCTCTCTCTCTCTCTCTCTCTCTCTCTCTCTCTCTCTCTCTCTCTCTCTCTCTCTCTCTCTCTCTCTCTCTCTCTCTCTCTCTCTCTCTCTCTCTCTCTCTCTCTCTCTCTCTCTCTCTCTCTCTCTCTCTCTCTCTCTCTCTCTCTCTCTCTCTCTCTCTCTCTCTCTCTCTCTCTCTCTCTCTCTCTCTCTCTCTCTCTCTCTCTCTCTCTCTCTCTCTCTCTCTCTCTCTCTCTCTCTCTCTCTCTCTCTCTCTCTCTCTCTCTCTCTCTCTCTCTCTCAGGTTAAGAACATGGCTAGGCGAAGGTTTACCCCGCGGCCATGTTTGTTTTGGAAATGGTCTTGTTCTATTGGATGAGCAGAACTTTGAGGTTAGTAGTAGTAGTAGTAGTAGTAGTAGTAGTAGTAGTAGTAGTAGTTATTGTAGTAGTAGTAATTGTAGTAGTAATAGTAGTAGTAGACAGAGAGAGAGAGAGAGAGAGAGAGAGAGAGAGAGAGAGAGAGAGAGAGAGAGAGAAGAACGACTTAAGAGGAAGAAGAGGAGAAGAAGGAGGAAGAAAAAGAAGAACAAGAACAAGAACAAGAAGAAAACGAGAAGGAGGAGAGGAAGAATAATGGGTATCAGATGAGAAAGAGGAGAAAAAGGAGGAAGAGGAAGAGGAGGATAAAGAGGAGGAGGAGGAGGAGAAGAAAGACAAAGAAGAGGAGGGGGAGGAAGAGAAGGAGGAGGAGGATTAGGAAGAGGAGGTGGTGGAGGAGGAGGAGGAGGAGGAGGAGGAGGAGGAGGAAAAGAAGAAGAAGAAGAAGAAGAAGAAGAAGAAGAAGAAGAAGAAGAAGAAGAAGAAGAAGAAGAAGAAGAAGAAGAAGAAAGGCTATTAGAAGAGGAGGAAGAGGAAGAAGAAGAGTAGGATGAGGAAGAAGAGGAGGAGGAAAAGAAAGAAGAAGAAGAAGAAGAAGAAGAAGAAGAAGAAGAAGAAGAAGAAGAAGAAGAAGGTGGTGGTGGTAGTAGTAGTAGTAGTAGTAGTAGTAGTAGTAGTAGTAGTAGTAGTAGTAGTAGTAGCAAAAGGAGGAGGAGGAGAGAAAACTGATGAAAAAAAATAAAAATATGACAACAACAACAACAACAACAAAAACAACAACAACAGTACATGTAAACATTTATAGGTAGGCCTACACTGGGCTAAGAAAGGCGGCAAATATTTCCCTTCGACTAAATGAAACTTGGTTTACTTTTACCGTAGATTTTTCACTAGGCAACTGCAGACTATCACAAGGGAACACAAACAACGTGCATGGGCATTCCTTTCTCCTTTATTCTATTGGGTGACCCGAACCGTAACAGATGTACTACTAGTAGTAGTAGTAGTGGTAGTAGTAGTAGTAGTAGTAGTAGTAACCTAGCCTACAACCACCACCACCACCACCACCACCTCACCTTTCTTCACCAACCACAACTGCAGGACGGCGAGTTGTGGTTTTACAGACTGTGGTAGTGTAGTGTGGGGCGTGAGTGACTGCAGGCGTGGCGAGGGCGTAGCTGTGCTCTGGTCCTCCCTGGTGAGTGGTAGCAATGTTGGTAATTACGAATGTTGGTTAATAATTGTAGTTTTTGGAGTGTTGGTTGATAATTGTGGTAGTTTTTAAAATGTTGGTAGTTAGGAATCTTGGTTAATAGTTTTGGTAGCCTCTCTCTCTCTCTTTCTCTCTCTCTCTCTCTCTCTCTCTCTCTCTCTCTCTCTCTCTCTCTCTCTCTCTCTCTCTCTCTCTCTCTCTCTCTCTCTCTCTCTCTCTCTCTCTTCTAAATATTACCTGCATTGCTTCTAGTCATGTGAACTGTTGCTTCCCGCACTGAAAGGCTCAATGGCTAGGATGGTGTGCTGCTGCTGGTGGTGTTCTGTCACACTTGCAGGGAGGGCGGACTGACTGTGCCTGTCTGTGTTTCCCTGAAGGGTGGAAGGGCAAGAGTCACCTGGGTATCGAGGCAGGAAGTGGTGGTTTTGCTGTGTACGTTGAGTTACACCTGTAGACAACGTGCCACGCGTGATGCAGGTTAGGAAGGTTATTACAGACAAAGACAGCTGCCGTGTGTGACTGGACAGGTGCGCATCAGGCAACACGTGCAGACAGTTCACGAGGATTTGGCTGAAAGAGTCAAATTGATAAAGCTAAGGAGAATTGCAATATTGATGCTGAGACGAGGAAAAATGTTGCCATGAATGAGGAAACTGTAGTCTGGAATAAAGAGATTGCAATAGCGTGAGTGTATCAGGCAGCAGGGAGTGAGAAGGTGAAGCTTGCGTTGCCTTAGGAAATCCAAGCTTGCTGTGCAGTTTGAAAGGAAGGAACAGCAAAGTATTAGAACAGGTGGGTGTGACACGGGATGAAGCTAATGAGGTGCTGGGATTGGGGAAAGCTGGAAAAATGGGGGTTAGGGTACGTTACGTTAAGTTAGGCTAGGTTAGGTTAGGCTACGTTGAGTTAAGTTAGTGTAGCTGTACTATTGAAAACTTACACACACACACACACACACACACACACACACACACACACAGTTATCACCACTAGCCAGCAGGTCTTCCTTGCTACAGGAGATACACAAGAACTGAAGAAATGTAAACTCGCACAAATTCACACAAACTCGCACAATCTCACACAGAATCGCACAATCTCACACAAACTCGCACATTGTCACACAAACTCACACGAACTCGCACAATCTCACAAACTCACACAATCTCACACAAACTCACACAAACTAGCACAATCTCACACAAACTCGCACAATCTCACACAAACTCACACAATCTCACACAATCCCGCACAAACTCGCACAAACTCGCACAGACTTGCAGAACAGAACAGAACAAAAGAACGGATAGGAAGCTTGTGAAGGGTGAACAGGGAAAATGAAAGAGAGTAAGAGATTGAATGTTTGTAAGCAGACCACATTGATTTTTTTGTTTTGTTGACTAATATTGAAACAAACTTTCAAAACTTCCATTAAGAGACAAGAGCGTTGATATGTTGCCGTCACTGAGAACCTCCTGACTGGCTGCACTAGAAAACGGGAAGTCGAGGCTCTGTTACGGTTAGTGGTGGGTTAAATCACGATAAAAGAACGCAACAACAAAAATAAATGAATAGATAAATAAGGGTTAGTGCAGGAAGCCATCAGACCTTCACGTGGCACTCCCTGTATAAAGCACACCATTCTGTCTAATCTTTTAAAGCTCCCTAGTGACTTAGCACCCACAGCCACATTACGGAGTCCACCTGTTCATCCACCATTCTATCTGAGAACCACTTCCCTCCTGTCTATTTCTTAAACGTATTTTTTATTCAAGTTTGCATCGTTACCTGCTGCAGCCTTACCCTGATTAGTGAGCCTGGACATTTTACCTTTGTTACCCTTGAAATATTGAGGATGTATCTTGCGTTTTCTATGGTTGCGTTAAAAAGAAAATGTGTATTATTACTATCATAGTTTTTCTCAAACCCTATACTGCTGGCGATAGTCTTACATGTTCACGTGCGCTGACTATTCTGACTATCAGGTGGCTCTCGGACTATCAGCCTACAAGGAGCCGTGAAAGTTACCAAAAAAAACTATTTCGCTGATAGTAGTATAGTAGTAGTAGTAGTAGTAGTAGTAGTAGTGGTAGTAGTAGTAGAAATCTCCTCCTTTTTCTCTCTCTTTTTCCTATCTATGTGTATGTGTGTGTGTGTGTGTGTGTGTGTGTGTGTGTGTGTGTGTGTGTGTGTGTGTGTGTGTGTGTGTTTGTTTGTTTGTTTGTTTGTTTATTTAATTTTTCTTTTTTTCTCTCTCTCTCTCTCTCTCTCTCTCTCTCTCTCTCTCTCTCTCTCTCTCTCTCTCTCTCTCTCTCTCGTTTGTGTGTGTGCGTGTTTGTGTGTTTAGTGGTGGTACTACTACT